>NC_045984.1:13459868-13722368 GCF_010909765.2 Amblyraja radiata
AGGAGAGTGTTTAGCTTGTTATGCCTTTGTTGAATATTTGGTTGAGCTCTCTATACCCAGAGTAGGGGAATCAAGAACCAAAGGACATGGGTTTAAGGTGAGATGGCGAAGGATTTAACAGGACCCCGAGGGGCAACTTTTTCACTCAGGTGCGAGCTGCCAGAGGAGGTAGTTGAGGCAGGTACCATCACAACATTTAAAAATCATTTAAACTGGTACATGATAGGAAAGGTTTAGAGGGATATGGGACAAATGCAGGCAGGTGGGACTATGTAGTTGGGGCTTTTTGGTCGGCATGGGCAAGTTGGGCCGAAGGGCCTGTTTCCAACCTCCACTGCTACTGCTACCTCCAATCCCCACAACAATTCCCCCTCAGCTTTTGTTTAATCTTCTTCCATCACCATGATCTTAGGTAAAACATTCCAGATCTCAACAACTCACAGTGTAAAGGTTATGTCTTCTCATCTTTCCTTTGGCATTGAATGCCTGTCTTGCCACTGGAAGCAGTTTCTCTCTCTTTTGTTTTGTCAACAGGGCAAGACGGGAGAAGCAATTTCACGGAGAGAATGCCCTGGGCCTTGCAACAGTGCTCTAGCTGGGGTCAGTGTCCACACAATTGGGACTATTGTTTTACAGCCATGGGATCAACAGCGGGCTTACTTGTCAGCTGCCCTAACTGATGTCAAATACCTGACCCTTACTGCAGCTATTGACAATATGGGCCTCTGCAAATGTAGGCACCGGTTCACATTCTGACGGGCAATGCAAGATAGGACAGGTGGTAGTACTGTCCGGTGGACTTTTGTGACTTTGTCAGCGCCGAAACATGGTGACACTTGTGTGTTGCCTAGGTGAGGTTCACGATATGATTTTACCAGGTTGCATGCAAAACAATGCATCTCACTAGCAAAGAGGGACCCAGTTGGGGGGAGGGGGGGGAGGGGGGGGAGGGGGGGGGGGAGGGGTGGTGCGTGGAGAGCAAAGTGGGACCCGTCGTGGGGGGACTGCCAAGATGAAAGAGGGACCCAGGGGAGATGTGGGGGGAGGGCACAGAGGGAACAAAGAAATGGGCCGGGGGGGGGGGGGGGAGTGGAGCCGAGAGCAACCAGGGACCTGCTGTGGGGGTGGGGGGGGGGGAGGCTGCTGAGATCAAACAGGGACCTGGGGGGGCGAGGGGGGAGGGGTGGGGGGGGAAAGGGGGGTAGGCTGCCAGGAACAAAAGAGACATGGCGGGGCTGGGGGGGGGGGGGGGGGGGGGGGGGGGCAAGACGTAAGAGGGTCCATCCGGACTATATCGAATACTTTTGTAACTTCGTCGGTGCCCTATACGTGGCGACTCTTTGCATACTTGTGCACTGCGTGCAAAACAAAGGACTTCACTGTACCAAGTACATGGGAACGATAAAGTATCATTCAATCAATCCATCATCATGATTCATTGATATCCTGGGTGCCCCGAGTCTGTTCCCCAAAGCTCAGATGTCAGCAGCCCAGCACCTGGTGTAATGGGGAAAAAAGGACACACAGCTCAGAGACTTGAGTGGGATGCATATTGCACCTTGTGACTCTTGCAGAAAGCTCCTGGTGATTCATAGTAATGTGGTTTGTTATATTAGCGTATTCAGGAGCTAAATTGCTAATTCCTTGAGGTGGATAATTTATGAATCTGTTCGATGTTCTTGCATCGCATTGGGGTGGCATGGTAGCGGAGCGGTAGAGTTGCTGCCTTACAGACCAGAGACCCAGGTTAGATCCTAAACATCAGTCTGAAGAAGGGTTTCGGCCCGAAACGTTGCCTATTTCCTTCGCTCCATAGATGCTGCTGCACCCGCTGAGTTTCTCCAGCATTTTTGTGTACCTTCGATTTTCCAGCATCTGCAGTTCCTTCTTAAACTCCTAACTACGGGTGCTGTCTGTATGGAGTTTGTACTTTCTCCCCGTGACCAGCATGGGTTTTCTCCGGGTGCTCCCGTTTCCTCCCACACTCCAAAGATGGACAGTTTTGTAGGTTAATTTGGCTTTGGGAAAACTTGTAAATTATCCCCAGTGTGTGTAGGACAGTGTTCGTGTATGGGGATCACTGGTCCGCATGGACTCAGTGGGCCGAAGGGCCTGTTTCCACGCAGTATCTCTAAACAAAACTAAACTAATTGCATTACTTATGAAAAGGAAAGCTGCTTGAGAGAGAAGAAGAGAACCATCTACAGTATCATGTATCCACAGAGATGGTCAAAGAGAACATTGGTTCCAATGCAGAAGCAAAAACACACGTGGACTCACTCCGCCCTCTGGATTCAATATTCAATTCAACAATTTCAGATAACCAGCCTTTCCCTGATCATTTCTGATGTAAAACCACCCACCTGCAAATATTTCTCTCCCACCACATATGCTGCATGACCTGCTGAGTATCTTTGGAGAGAAGGAATGGGTGACGTTTTGGGTCGAGACTTGTTCTTCAGAATGCTCATTCCTTCTCCCCACAGATGCTGGTTGTCCCGCTGAGTTACTCCATCACTTTGTGTCTATCTTTGTTTTAAACCTGCATCTGCAGTTCCTTCCTACACTGCTGAGTATCTCGGTCAGCATGGGCAAGTTGGGCCGAAGGGCCATTTTGCATGGTCCGTGGCTCTATTTCCAGCATTGTCTTTGATTTCAGGTTGCCAGCAGTTGGTGTTGTGCAGCTCACAGTTCCAGCATTGTATTTCGTTTGTGCTCTCTCCACGACCCTCATTCATCTCCCTCTGTTCATGCTCCTCCAGAAAGAACAGCTGTGATTAACTAACATTAATCACTATCTCTTCGAAGTTACCAACAGCTATTCTGTCAACTGGACAATAAGTTCATGTTCATAAATGATAGGAACAGAATTAGGCCATTCGGCCCATCAAGTCTACTCCGCCATTCAATCATGGCTGATATCTACCTTTCCCTCTTAACCCTATTCTCCTGCCTTCTCCCCATAACCTCTGACACCCACACTAATCAAATCTTAATCTCTTCGCTATCACAGTCATCCTCATTGTCCGCTCCACCCCTTCCCTATTCTGCAATTTAAACCATGCTTGTTATCTCACTTTCCCATTTCTCGTGAAGAGTCGCTGACTTGAAAAATGTAACTTTGTTTTACTATCTCTACAAACACTGTGTATTCTCAGCTTTTCTGCTTTTATAGTGAAAGTCTGCAGAAAACTAGAAATCCAAAATAAAATAAAATTAATTAGAAATACTCAACAGGTGAAGCAGCATTTGTGAAGACAGAAACAGAATTAATACCTCAGGTTCATGACCGCCGATTAAAACATTATTTAAAACTCTATTGTCACGTGTACTGAGGTACAGTGGAAAGCATTGTTGCATGCTAACCAGACAGTGGAAAGACTATACATAATTACAATAGATCTGTCCACAGTGCACAGATGCATGATAAAGGGAATAATGTTTAATGCAAGATAAAGCCCAGTAAAGTCTGAATGAAGATAGTCCGATGGTCTTCAATGAGGTAGATTGTAACTCAGGACTGCTCCCTGAGGTAGAAGGGTCTCGGCCCGAAACGTTGCCTATTTCCTTCGCTCCATAGATGCTGCTGCACCCGCTGAGTTTCTCCAGCATTTTTGGGTACCTGCTCTCTAGTTGTTGGTAGGATGGTTCAGTTGCCCGCTAGCAACTGGGAAGAAACTATCCTTGAATCTGGAGTTGAGCATGTTCACACTTCTGTACTTCTTGCCTGAAGAAGACTGAAGAAGGATCTCGACCCGAAACGTCATCTATTCTTTTACTCCAGAGACGCTGTCTGACCCGCTGAGTTACTCCAGCTTTTTGTGCCTATCTTCGGTATAAACCAGCATCAGCAGTTCCTTCCATCACATGTAACTTTTGCCTGATGGGAGAGGGGGGACGAGATCAATGAAGCTCCTGACTGAGACAGACGAACAACATGATCTCTGAGCTCTTCACTTGACACAAAATGCACATTATTTTCAAAGCCTTTGAAATTCAGATCAGTTGTTCCTCCCTGTTTTTCAGTCTCTGCCACTTCTGTCCTGACAATGCCACAATCCACACGAGTGCTCACCTTCCAGTTCAGATCATCGATCTACCTACCTCACTGTCCTTCAAAGATTGCAGCTTGAACTGCTGGACATTCCCAGCATCTCCTGCCCTTATACATTAGATGTTAGTTTAGTTGAGTTTAATTTTGTCACATGTACCTCGGTACAATGAAAAGCTTTTATTTCTTGCGTGCTATCCAGTCAATGAAAAGGCTATAGATGATTACAATCAAGCCATCCATGGTGCACAGATACAGGATAAAGTGTACATCATTTTGGTGCAAGATAAAATCGGATAAAGTCCTGTTAAAGATAGTTCAAAGGTCTCCAATGAGGTAGATGGGAGGTCAGGACCGCAATCTAGCTGGTGAGAGAATGGATCAGTTGCCTGATAAAGGCTGGGAATAACCTGCCCCTTGCTTCCCCATTGCTCCAAAGGAGATGTGGAAGATCGGGGAAAGAATTGGTTGACGTGTTTGAAGTAATAATTATTGTCAAACGTGAAGCTTTCTGAAGGATCAAACAGTGGAGGCCGGTTTCTGGATACTTTCAAGAGAGAGCTAGATGGGGCTCTTAAAGATAGCGGAGTCAGGGGATATGGGGAGAAGGCAGGAACGGGGTACTGATTGGGGATGATCACCCATGATCACATTGAATAGTGGTGCTGGCTCGAAGGGCCGAATGGCCTACTCTATTGTCAAACGGAATAAGTTTTCAATAGGCGACAGAAACAATTCAGTGTAGAAAGGTGGGTAGGGAATTATATGAGACTCATTGTAAAGCTATGTTGGTCACCGTTGGTGATCTTTGTGCATCAAGTGGTAGTCATGGTATAGAGTGCTGCGTGCGTTCAAGGTTCTGCACCTTCTGCTCGACGGGAGCAGGGAGAAGGAAGAATGATTGGGGAGGGACAAGTCTTTGAATATGTGTTAGAAGGAACTGCAGATGTTGGTTTATACTGAAGATGCTGGAGTCACTCAGCGGGTCAGACAGCATCTCTGGAGAAAAGGAATAGGTGACGTTTCAGGTCGAGACCCTTCAGCAGTCTGGTGAAGGGTCTCCGCCCGAATCATCCCCAATTCCTTTTCTCCAGAGATACCGACCGACACACTGAGTTACTCCAACACATTGTGTCTATCTTAAGTCTTTGATACGTTGTTTGCTTTTCGGAAGCAGCATGAAGATTAGATGGAGTCACTGGTGAGGAGTCTGCTCTCCACATAGTTGGCTACGTGAAGCTGGAGAAAGCAAAGAGTGTATTGATTCCGAAAGAGATGCCCTTGCTAATATTTGAGTTGTTGACAGCACTCACATTCTGCATTTACACATGAAGAAAGCAGAAGCAACTCTCTCGGTCTGAAGGTAGACACAAAATGCTGGAGTAAAACAGCGAGACAGGCAGCATCTCTGGAGAGAAGGAATGTGAAGGGTCTCGACATGAAACGTCACCCATTCCTTCTCTCGAGGTTTGTCAGTCTGAAGATGGGTCGCCTCCCAAAATATTACCTATACCTTTTCTCCAGAGATGCTGCCTGACCTGCTGACTTACTCCAGCATTTTGTGTCTAACTTCGGTGTGTACACCAACAGTTCTTCCCTACACATTTCGTCTGCTCCACTGCAAAATCTCCTCAAGGTATGCCTACTTCGAAGAAGTTCTCCTCCTCTCTTTGACGAGAGTTCTGCAGCACCCTCTCTCACTCCCTCTCCCCTGACCCTCAGTCTGAAGAAGGGTCTCGACCCGAAGCATCACCCATTCCTTCTCTCCAGAGATGCTGCCTGTACTCAGCATTTACTCCAGCATTTTGTGTCGATCTCCAGTACACTTGCTGTTTATTCAATAAAGACTCTTTCCGTGAACTGTGACAGACTCTGTGGAGATTGGTTATTAAATCTCCCACTTTTAAAACGGAGAAGGACTTTTTTTTTCTGATGAAGGGGTTTCTTAGGCCTGAAACATTAACACCATTTCTCTTTCCGGAGAATGCTGCCTGAGTGTTTCCAGCATTTATTACAGATTCTCAGCCTGCAATGTTTCCGAATTTTATCTTGACGCCTTCTTCTGCTCTTTGAACCAGTCTCTGGTGTTGCAGCAACTTCCAGCAGGATAAAGAGACACAACAGTGGAAGTTATGATCGGGGGGGGGGGGGGGGGGGGGGGGGGGGGTGCATTCGTTGTGTTTCCTTGGTAATAAGCAAATTTTAAAAATGCAAATTTCATACTAACTGCAACTCTTTGGGATGTGCCTGGATCATTCACGCTAATAGGCTTTTCTAATGAGAACAGCTGCAGCAGAGAATGAGTGCAACGTCTGCTCTCTATCCCGCAGAAATATTATGTAAAATTATCAACACATCATCTGGAACCAAAATCAATTGTACGCCTGAAGGGTTTGTTGTGGAAATCTGAGTACTGAGCTGCCAATCAAAGGCGACAGTGCCACCCGGTGGTCAGTGCAGGAATGAATGCCAATGAACTAAAATTCGTCTGATCGGGAGTTCATAGGTGATAGGCGCAGATTTAGGCCATTCGGCCCATCAAGTCTACTCCGACATTCAATCGTGGCTGATCTATCTCTCCCTCTCAACCCCATTCCCCTGCCTCCCCCCATAACCCCTGACACCTGTACTAATCAAGAATCTATCTATCTATGCCTCTACATTGAATTGGTCTCCACAGTCTTCTGTGGCAATTCATTCAATTCATTCTCTCAAATCTAGTCTATCATTCAAAAACATTATGGCTAGTCTGTCATTTAACACCATCAAAAGGATGTACAGGAGGCACTGCCTCAAAAGGCACCTAGTGTCATCAAATACCCACACCATCCTGGCCACACTCTCATTTCACTCAGACTCTGGTAAGAAGGTGTAGGAGTCTAAAAACCATGACCATCAGGTTCAAGAATAGCTTCTTTCCAACAACCATTAGGCACTTGAACACAAGAAAACACTGACTGAACTATAAACTATGGATTATGAGCTGTTGGGCAACACAGTGGACCAGTGGTAGAGTTGCTGCCTTATAGCACCACAGACTCGGATTTGTTCCTGACTATGGGTGCTGTCTGTAGGGAGTTTGTATCTTCTCCCTGTAACTGCGAGGGTTTCTCTGGGTGCTCCGGTTGCTTCCCACATTCCAATGACGTGCAGATCTGTAGGTTAATTGGCTTCGGTAAAAAAAATGTAAATTGTCCCTAGTGTGTAGGATGGTGCTCGTGTACGAAGGAGATCGCTGGTCGGCAGGGACTTGTTCAGTTGAAGGGCTTGTTTCCACGCTGCATCTCTAAAGTAAGCTAAAGTCAAGGACTGTCTCAGGTTGCACTAAGGACCTTAGGTTATTAGTATTCAGTAGTATTCAGGCTATTGATTTATTGATTTTTTTTGTATATTATATGTTATCTATGAGTATTGTGTTTGCAGGCTTGTTATGCTGTCTCAAGTAACAAAGTCATTGTTCTGTTGTCGGTACATATAACCATTAAAGATTTTTGAGCCTTGAAATCGCTTGGAATTTCACTGCATGGGATTATAACATTTCCAATTATTCTTTTATAAAATGAGTACGTTAAGGACTGAATTATTTGGGGGGGTTTTCCGTGATAAACCATAAACCTTGACCGCAGAGACTAAATGTAAAAGTAATCAGATGCCGAAATTTGCTTGCAGCAAAAAATAAACCCAGAAACCCCAAAAGCACTTTAACCAATGCCTGTCGTTTATAATGCAAGCAGAACCCTAATGTGAAGCATCATTTCAGTGCCTATCCCACATTTACTACAATGTCCATTGACTAGACATTTCCATTGCAGTTAGAACTATGAATGAAAGGTTGAAGCTTTCAGAACTTTATAAAAACAGTGCGCACTTCTTAAATATGTTCACCTCAGGAGAAAAAATCAAGGCAGTAACCAGTAAGTCAAATTCATCTGTATAGATCATTCAGATCCTCAGGTTTGATGCCTCAGGATGGCACAGTGGTGCTGCTGGTAGAGCTGCTGCCTCACTGCGTTTGAGACCTGGGTTCGATCCTGACTTCCAGTGCTGTCTATGTAGAGTTTGCAGTGAGAAAACCCAAGTGGTCAAAGTCAAAGTCAAAGTATCCTTTATTGTCATTCAGACCTGAGGCATTCCCTTTCGGTCTGAATGAAATGTTGTTGCCTTGCAGTCATACATATAATAAAATAACAAAATCACACAAATTTTACATCCACCACAGTGAGTTCACCAGACACCTCCTCACTGTGATGGAAGGCAAAAGTCTTAAAGTCTTTGTCTCTTCCCTCCTTGCTCTCCCTCTGCGCTGAGGCGATCCAGGCCTCCGATGTTGTGACCCCACCGGGTGATGGTAAGTAAGTCCCGCAGCTCAACCGTGCTCCGCGAACGGGCCGGTTCAAACTCCGCGGCCCGGGGCGGTCGAAGCTGCCGAAGCTGCCACAGTGAGAACGGACAAACTCCGTACAGACAGCACCCATAGTCAGGATCGAACCCGGGTCTCTGGCGCTGAGAGGCAGCAGCTGAACGGTGGTGCTACTGTACCACCCCAATCTCTCTTCAAAGACTGGAGATATTGTTGCTGAGCAGGGTAGAAGCAAGTAATTGAGCAAGTGAGGCACAGTGGCGCAGCACTGGAGTTGCTGCCTTACAGCACCAGAGACCCGGGTTTGATCCTGACTGCAGGTGCTGCCTATACAGAGTTTTTACGTTCTCCCTGCGACCACATGTGTTTTGCCTGGGTGCTCTAGTCCCCCCCCACACTCCAAAGATGTACAGGTTTGTAGGTTAATTAGCTTGGTAAAAATTGTAAATTGGCACTTGTGTGTTGGATAGTGCTAGTGTACAGAGTGATCCCTGGTCGACATGGACTCAGTGGGCCGAAGGCCCTGTTTCCGCGCTGTATCTCTAAACTGAACTAAATTGATGATGATCATCACTCACTTCCATAATCAGCCATAGCTTGATATCTGAAAACTGTCTGCAATTTAGAGTATAGAACTGCATAAGTAAGTGCGTAAGTGCGTAAGTGCGTAAGTGCGTAAGTGCGTAAGTAAGTAAGTAAGGAAGTAAGTGCGTAAGCGAGTAAGTAAGGAAGCGAGTAAGTGCGTAAGCGAGTAAGTGCGTAAGCGAGTAAGTGCGTAAGCGAGTAAGTGCGTAAGCGAGTAAGTGCGTAAGCGAGTAAGTGCGTAAGCGAGTAAGAGCGTAAGCGAGTAAGCGCGTAAGCGAGTAAGCGCGTAAGCGAGTAAGCGCGTAAGCGAGTAAGCGCGTAAGCGAGTATGCGCGTAAGCGAGTAAGCGCGTAAGCGAGTAAGAGCGTAAGCGAGTAAGCGCGTAAGCGAGTAAGCGAGTAAGCGAGTAAGCGAGTAAGTGAGTAAGTGAGTAAGTGAGTAAGTGAGTAAGTGAGTAAGTGAGTGAGTAAGTGAGTAAGTGAGTGAGTAAGTGAGTAAGTAAGTAAGTAAGTAAGTAAGTAAGTAAGTAAGTAAGTAAGTAAGTAAGTAAGTAAGTAAGTAAGTAAGTAAGTAAGTAAGTAAGTAAGTAAGTAAGTAAGTAAGTAAGTAAGTTTATTGGCCAAGTATTCACATACAAGGAATTTGCCTTGGTGCTCTGCCCACACACACATGGTGAGATATCGTGATACCCACCCTTGAACCAGGCTGGGTCAGGAATGTCAAATGTCGCAGCTACTTGGAGAGTAAATTCACATGCGCGTTCTGCTGTGGAGAACTCAGTTGAGGCTTTAGGAAAGGAGTTCAAAATTACAGGCTCACTGTGGCGAACACACACCTCAAGCCTTCAGCATGTATGATGACGTTTGAGACCAATTTGACACGAGCCTATTTGAGCTGAATGTTGAGGGAAACGAGTATCTGATAGAGTTGACCTTGTGAAGAAGTTGTCTGTGACAGATGCAGGCTAATGGGTAAGTATCAAACTGACAGGCGTCCCACAAGGATCTGTGCTGGGATTTCAAGCATTCACCTTATTTATAATTGACTGAGATAATAGCACTGGCTGACCATGTATACAAATGCACTGATCACATTAAGATTGGCAGTAGTGTAAACAGTGTAGATAAAAACAATAAATTAAGAAGGGTTGTAAATAGATTAAGCAAGTGGGCTTTAATATGGCCAAACATATTGGATATGAATAAGCGGTAAATAAATGAGTGGGAGGGTCAAAGAAACGTGCTGACCGAGGTACACGACTCAGAAAATAAGCAAAAGGGACAAAAGAAATGTTTGCATTCAAAACATTTTAATCTGCAAGACTGGAAGTGAAGTAAAGCCATGCTTCAGCTCCATAAAGCCCGAGGTAAACGTTACCTGAAGTACCGTGAGCAGTACCACAAGTGACCACACCTCATGAAGGACCTGTTCCCTTTCTCCAGAGATGCTGTCTGACTCACTGAGTTACTGCAGCATTTTGTGCCTATCATCTCACAAAGGATATGTTGGCTTTTCATGGTGTTCTTTGTATAACAGTTAAATTATGAGATGAGATATCACCGAGTTAAATTGTAATCTCTGAACGTTATAAAGTTAAGGGGTGATTTAATCAAAGTCTTCGAAAAGAACACATGGGGAAAAAAATGGGAAAAAAAAGATGGGAAAAAATATTGCTGCCATTCGGAGATTCTGCACAATGGGAGTGAGGATTATTCCCCATAAAATCTGAGGTGAAGAATTAGTTCCATGTATAAGAGTTTAGTTTAGTTTAGTTCAGGGATATAGTGCGGTAACAGGCCCTATGGCCCAATGAGTCCACCCCGACCAGCGATCCCTGTACACTAGCACTATCCCACACACGAGGGACAGTTTACAGTTTTACCAATGCCAATTAACTTACAAACCTGTACGTCTTTGGAGTGTGGGAGGAGAGCGGAGCACCTGGGGAAAAACCCATGCTGTCATGGGGAGAACGTACAAACTCTGCACAGACAGCACCTTTAGTCAGCATCGAACCCGGGTCTCTGGCGCTGTGAGGCAGCAACTCTACCGCGGCGCCACCGTGCCGCCCCAAGAAGCTTGTGGAAATTCAGCTCTCTCCTGCACAACACCAACAGTGATGTCAATTATTAATTCTAAAGCTGAAATTGATGTATGAAGAAGGGTTTCGGCCCGAAACGTCACCTATTTCCTTCACTCCATAGATGCTGCTGCACCCGCTGAGTTTCCCCAGCAATTTTGTGTACTTTCGATATTCCAGCATCTGCAGTTCCCTTTTGAACCCATTGATTTATGTCTCATGACCAAAAGCATTAAGGAATTTGTGGAAAAGGAGTAAGGTCAGAGACCAGCCATGATCTCATAAAATGGTGGATCAGCATTGAGGGACTAATAAACTTTTTCTTGACTATGTGTTCCTACATTTCCACGGTTGATATGTGACATCGCCCTGCATCGCAGGAGGCTCTAGAATCACAGAGAAAATGCATATTCTCTACTCTGCTGGCCTCTTGAAATAGAGGCAGAAAATGCAATATCTCTCCAGTAGTTTCCTACCATGGTTTCCGTGACAACCACTTGCAATGCACTCCTGAGGTTAAAAGTTGTGGTAGTACCAGGTGGTAAATTTTGGTGGGATTTGTTTAATGAGGCAGTAATGTCTCGCACATTGTTTCCTGCTGAGACTCTATTCGGAGAATTGTGTATGAAGCTCTTGGGGAAGAACAGCCTCATGTTAAGTCCTTCTCCGTCTCTCCTCTCTCAGGGTTTCAGCAGCTTGACCTGCTCTGTTCACTCCTGCTCACTCTTCCGTTCATATTATATTCTCAGCTAGGTGATTAACTTTGGTAATAGAACTGTTGCTGAAAGCAAGGACCAATTGTAATGGTGTAACTCAGCAGGTCAGGCAGCACCCCTGGGGAACATGGATAGGTCATGTTTCGGATCAGACTGATCAGTCTGAAGAGTTGCTCCAGCACTTTGGGTATTTTTCCATGTAAACCAGCATCTGCACTTCCTTGTTTCTGCACATTGCTGAAAGCAATTGGTTTGTGCAGGAGTCTTGAAGTTCCCACCTGTCATACTACTACCAGCATTCTGAAACACCTATAGGCAAATAAAAACCTTGAACAAATGTATCACAAAATCCAGAAGACATTTAGCTATTATTATAAGTAGTTGATGATCTTTTTAGAGCGTTTGTGCACTGAGTACGTGAAGTTTTCTTCTTGCGACTGGCATGCACGGCCTAAAGCTGTAGGACAACCTGTTCTATTTGATCTTATTTGATTGTGCACGCCAGGTTGATTGCATTCGTCGAAACAGGGCGGACCACGTGAAGGTTGCAATCTCCCACCCCAGTACATGAAGTGATGTTCTAGTGTAAGAGCGGGCATTCACTGGAGGTCCAAAAGTGAGAGTGCCGGCATTAAACGAGACTGACTGGCACCGTCATCAATCTTCTCCGCTTGCTCCTGGAGGACACCAGCTGTGCAGGTGCTAACGCAAGCAATAATACGCCATCTGCTGTAATTTGCTTAAAAAATCTGCAAATACCAGGGATGCCATATTTAGACCATAAAAATACGTTTTTAGATTAGAGAAAATGAATGATGTTGAGCCCAGTGTGTCTGGAAAAGATCGTACAACCCCACCATCTCAACCCCACCATCTCAGCCCCACCATCTCAACCCCACCATCTCAGCCCCACCATCTCAGCCCCACCATCTCAGCCCCACCATCTCAGCCCCACCATCTCAGCCTCGCCACCAACAAACTAAGGACCTGATCCCATTGGGTTTTTATCGTGTTTTTAAAAAAAATGTGTGCATATGTGTGAGTGTGCGTATGTGCGTATATATATAATATACAATATATATATATACAATTGTATTTGTGAATATGTGGATATATACACTCTGAACTTTTTTCTCTCTCGTTTATCGTATTGTTTACACTGTACCATGTTTACATATTCTCTTGTGCTGCTGCAAGTTAGAATTTCATTGTTCTATCTGGGACATATGACAATAAAACATTCTTGACTCTCTCTCATGCATGGAATATTAATCTGTTCAGTGCCACCCTCGCATCATGGCCAGTAGTGAAAATAAAAACTTGGCAGTGAACAGGTTAAGTATAAGAACAAATTATCCATACCCACAAACACAAGGCAATGTTTATGGTCACCTCCTGACAGATTTTCCTCAACTAACTTTATCAACGCCTATACTTCCTCAGACAGCTCAAAAAGTTCAGAGTCCACAAACACCTCCTGGTCCGTTTCTATCAATCAATTATCGAAAGCATCATCACCTCCTCAATCACAGTCTGGTACGGAAACACTGACAGTCACTCACTACACAGAATACAGCGCATTGTCTCCAAGGCCTCCAGGACCATCAACTCCCCCCTCCCCTCAATCCATTCCATTTACCTCCAACGTACCTCAAAACGGGCAATAAAGATCATCTCGGACCCCTTCCCATCCAGCAAACCACCTTTTCCAGTCTCTCCCTTCAGGGAGGCGCCTCAGGTCACTTGCCACAAAATCCACCCGTTTTAAAAACAGCTTCTTCCCCTCAGCAATAAGAACACTCAATTCCCTCCAATGACAGACAACACTAAGGACTCTTGATGTATATAGTGTCTTGTCTATGGTCTTTGTCTGTTCTTTTGCACTATGTTCTGTTGGTGAGATTTGTGATTTGTGATGTGGTATGGATGCACTTTATTACTATGATCTGTGTTGTTATATGTGTTAATGTGACTAAAGCAGTGTACCATCATGTACCGAACCCAAATACCACCAACCCTGGTTGCGTGGCAAATAAAGATTCTATCTATCTATCTATTAACTTTGACCCCCCTCTTTCCTTGTGTGTTTATCTTGCTTCCACTTAATTGCCTCAATGGCTCCCTGTGGTGGCGAATCCCACATTTCCATCACTTGGGATAAAGGCAGTGGGCAGTGTATAGAAGGAGGAACTTTGGCTAATCTTTCACCTCCTTACCTCAGGAGTCATTGTGCCCAATTATCTGATTCCTAGTGCCCAGGGTGAGATCAACTGAGCTCAAAATGAACCAGGTCCCTCCTGATCAATACGACCCTGTAAATCACTTGACTATTAGTTCAGGGAAGGTTCACTGGATTGATTTCTGGGATGAAGAATTCATTGATGAGACACTATTGAGCGGTTTGGGCCGATACCTAATAGAGTTTAAACGAATGAGAGATGAACTTATTGAAACAGATAAAATCCTGAGGTGGATTGATGGAATAGATGCTGAAATGATGTTTATTATCCTAGATAAATCTAGAAAGAGGGGACATAGTTCCGCCATAATTCAGGAGTTATCCAAGCCAGAGATGAGGAGATGTTTTTTCTCAATCAAAGGGTTATGAATAAGAATGAGGCCATTCAGCCCTTTGAAGCTGGTCTGTCATTCAATTACATTGTGACTGATTTTTAATTCTCGTGCCATTTTCCAGCACTGTCTCCATGACTTTTGTACCCACAGTCCCTAGAAATCCATCCATTTATGTTTTCAAAGAAAACAATGAGTCCACAGCCCTGCAGGGGTGGAGAATTCCAAACATCCTTCAAGTGAGGAGATTTCTCCTTATCACAGTTTTACCAGAATGCAGCCTGGATTAGAGGATAGACTTGGATTATTTTCTCTGGAATGTCAGAGGTTAAAGGGAGACGATAGAAATATATAAAACAATGAGAGTATAAAAAAAAAAGATAGGGTAGACAGTCAGAACCCTTTTTCCATGGGTGGAATGTCCAACACTAGAGGGCATTAGGTGAAAGGGGAAAGTTTAATGCAAATGCACAGGGCAAGTTTTTTACACAGAAGTGGTGGGTGACTGGAAAGCATTGCCAGGTGTGGTGGTGGAGGCAGATACGATAGTGGCGTTTGAGGTTTTTAGATCTTAACATTGGAGTCGATCCCAGGCTTGGGATTGCTCCAACCGCGGCCTGCAGACTTTACCAGCGCGAGCCGAGTCGGGAAGCTCCAACGATGCAGAGGTTCGACCAACCCCGACACGGGGTTCGATCGTCCGGCATGGGGGAGCTGACATCCCCCCCCCCCGATGCAGGAGCTGATCGCCCCGATGCGGAGGGCCCAAACGCCGCCGGCTACGGGAGTCAAGATCATCTCATCAACAGAGGGCTCAAAGCCCCTGAGAACAAGGAAGAGAAGAGATTGAACTTTTATTCGCCTTCCATCACAGTGAGGAATATGGAGGAGTCACTGTGGTGGATGTTTATGTTAAAATGTATTTTGTGTGTTTTGTTGCTTTTTATTTGTATGACGGACTTGGCAAATGAAATTCCTCGTATGTTGTAAAACATACTTGGTTAATAAAGTATTATTGTGATTGTGATTATGATTGATAGACCCATGGAAGTGCAGGGAATAGAGGGATATGGATCATGTCGAGACAGATGGGATCAGTTTAAGTAGGCATCATGTTCAGCACAAACATTGTGGGCTGAAGAACCTGTTCCTGAGCTGCCCTGTTCTACGTTCTATGTTTTAACTGGACTATCCCTTGTACTGCACAAGTGTCCCTGGTCTTCAACAACACAGTCAGCTGGACAAGAATTACCTGTTTCTCCAACCACTCTTATAAACCCCAGAGAGTACAGTCCCAGTATTTGCAGAAGGTAGACACAAAGTGCTGGGGTAAAACATCTCTGGAGAAAAGGAATAGGTGACCTTTCCCGTCATTGACCCAATGAGTTGCTCCACCACTTTGTGTCTATCTTCGGTATAAACCAGCATCTGCAGTTCCTTCCTACTCAGTATATGCAGTTTCTCTTCACATGGCAAGTCTCCCAAGCCTGTAACCAGTCTAATGCACTTCTCGATGTCAAGCACACCCCCTCTTATTTGCAGGACATCAAAATTGTACAGAGTACTCCAGGTGTGGTCGCACTAAGGCATTATATGATAACTTTCTTATTCCTTTTTCTGAAATTCTTCATTTTTTGACATTTCGGGGGGCTCTGGAGGCGAAATAATTGAACAATGTATAAAATTGAGGAAGGTTTTGCAGTTTACAAGGGAATCAAGAGTTACGGGAACAGAACAGATCAGGTTTTATTGAATCGTAGAGGCGACTGGAGAGGCCATATAATCCAATCCTGCTTTTATTTCTAGTGTTTTTGTGATTCCTATTAAAACAAGGAATGAAGAAGGGTCTCGACCCGAAACGTCACCTATTCCTTTTCTCCAGAGATGCTGCCTGGCCCACTGAGTTACTCCAGCATTTGTGTCTATCATCAAGGAGTGATGGCACAACATGTGTAAGGTGGGTACAATGTTGTTGGGATGGGTTGGTGGGGAAACTGGGGAGGTGGGTTCAGTTCTTTCAGGACTATCTTTCAAGATGAGGAGGATAAATAAAGACTTGTGCGGGGTAACGTACTGTGACACCTCATTTTGCCTCTATGCTTCTACTGAATGTGGCCACAGTGTGCTGGGTGATTTATAATATTGCCAGATTCAGTTACACTCCATAGCCCTGTTAGAAATTGGGTTGTCAGCCTGAAGATTGAAAGAGTAAATCACTTAAATCTATAACCGAGGACAACACAGAACGCTGTTGACGTTTTTCCATTGCATTTTTTCAATTTGGTTTCTCTTTCCCGTCGGGTAATTTCGTAATCATTCATTTAATATGATTTTTCAAAAGAAATATGCTCATTTAATGTGCTATGCAAGTGTGCGGCAGCCTGAAATTATAATGATTTGTAATTTAATATAGAATAGTCACTGAATTCAAAATATAAAGTAATCTCCAGTCTTCCTTACCAAAATGCAATATATATACATATAAATGTATGTTCAGTTCTGGCAGAGGAGGAAAGATTGCACAAGGGAGTAGATATCTATGTCAAATGCAATAAGGATGTCATGTTGGACCCTTCGGTATTACTGCCAGAATTTGTAATATCACAAGAAAAGTACCATTAAAGATAGTGATTTCATTTTCCTTACACTGTATTTTCTTTGCAATGTGACGGAAGATCTGATTTCATTCTATTACCCTGAAGGAATTAAATTATGGTAGCTTGCAACAACCATTTTAATCACAAGAAGAATCCATTCAACAGCAGATAGCATTTGGCTGCTCCCTTGCGATTTTACTACACGGACTGACTTCATGGGTTCACTGCTTGGGTGGGGATAGGAAGGTGGGGGGGGGGGGGGGGGGTAGCTGAGTAGGGAGTGGGTTGATAGGGGGCAAAAAAGGGAGGTCACTTCAGGCTGAAATTCGACGTTTTTAAATTTTGATTCTATTTTTGTTTAGAGATAGATACAGCATGGAAACAGGCCCTTCGGCCCACCATGTCCGCACTGACCAGCGTTTCCCGTATACTAGCACTATCCTACGCATGAGGGACAATTTACAATTTTACTGTAGCCAATTATCCTACAAACCTGCACATCTTTGGAGTGTGGGAGGAAACCAGAGCACCCAGAGAAACCCACACGGTCACAGGGAGCGCGTACAAACTCCATACAGACAGCACCTGTAGTCAGGATTGAACCCAGATCTCTGGCGCTGTAAGGCAGCAACTCTACTGATGCGCCACTGTGCCACCCCTAATCTTTTCCTAATCTCTTCCAATCTCTTCTTTAATACTGACTGATACTTGTGTATTGACTGCATATTGTAGACAATGTGGTTTCCTCCACACTGGGTGATCGCTTTGTGTTCACTCCACTAGGATGACTCTGAGCTTCCCATCCCTGCCACTTTAATTCCCCATCCCACTCCAAGCCAGACCTCCTATACAGTCACAGTGAGGTTCAGAGCAATGAGAAACGGCATCTCCGTCTGATGAAGGGTCTCGACCCAGAACGTTACCTATCCTTTTCTCCAGGGATGCTGCCTGACCCACTTAGTTACACCAACATTTTGTGTCTGTCTTCGAACAGCACCTCATGTTCCACATGGGCACATTTCAGCCTTCTGCACCCAACAGTTCACTTCAGTTAGTTTATTGCCACGTGTACGGAGGTACAGTGAAAAGTTTTGGTCACGTGCTAACCAGCCAGCGGAAAGACAATACACGATCAAGACATTTACAGTGTACAGACACACGATTAGGGAATAACATTTAGTGCAAGGTAAAGCCAGTAAAGTCCGATCAAAGATAGTCCGAGTGTCCCCAAGGAGGTAGATAGTGGTTCAGGACAGCTCTCTGGGTGCGGTGGGGTGGTTCAGTTGAATTCATCAACACATACTACAAAATACAAGCTGAATTCTATAGCTTGATTCCTCGGTCTGTATCAGTCATCCTTCTGTAGTAGTATCTCAACATGATTTTTTTGTCTTCCATTAATATTTTCTTTGAGTGTGAAGGACATGGCCAGTCGGTCCTGCCCGGTTTGAACCCCTCTGCATTTTGTGACTCTCACACACTTTTAGCTATGTTCGTTTGCTTGTGTTCTCCCCCTCTAAACGTTTCCATTCACTCATTGACCTGATAAACTTGTTTACAGCTTTACCTCCACGGTTACTCTTGTTTCATCTTATTGGAGATATTCCCCCTCCCCCACTTTCTCTGGAGCTTAACACTATTTTTTCTTCTTTGAAGTTCTGATCAGGAATCTCCGATCTGAAACGTTAACTCTGTTTCTCTTCCCGCAGATGCAGCCTGATCAGCCCGAGTATTTCTAGCGTTTTCTGTTTCTGTTTCTGATCTCCAACATCTTCAGCTTTATTGCATCGTTCTCCTTGGATTAACACTCAATTTTACTTCGGAGTCACGTGAGTGACTACGTGAAGAAGGTCGTCCAGGCGCACGCGTGTCATCTCATCAGACGCATTGCGCTGCGACCGCGGTAGGAGGACGGACCTCCAAGCGGTGAGTGAAAGAAAACCTGAACGTAAGTATTTTTACTTTCACTTTCAGGCTGCTTTTTTCCCGGAAAGACTGCGTGCAGAAACAGGCAAGTCTTAGTTTATGGAGAAAGGTGGGAGGAATAGGGGAAAGCGCACCGCAGTAAGTACTCAAGACGACATCAGCCCAAAGAGTACAAACATTACACAAGTTAAGGATAGACAGAATGGGAATGACAACAGAGGAAATTACATTCTATGTCTATGACTTGCTAAAACAGAGCAGACCAGGAGTCTCGGGGTGTAAATTGTTTTTTTCAGCATATCCTTCAGATCAAAGACTTTGTGTAGTTACATATTTGAAACACTACATTGAGACCACCAAGCATCTTAGAGGTGTAGAATCTGCATTATTCATCAGCCATAAAAAGCCACACAAAAAAGTGACAACACAAACAATTTCAAGATGGCTGAAGAAGGTGCTATTGGATGCAGGAATTGATACTGACAAATTTAAATCTCATTCCACCAGGGCGGCAGCAACATCGGCGGCCAAGGATTTGGACGTTCCAATAGACCATATCCTCGTGGCCGCAGGATGGCCAAATGAAAGGATGTTTCACAAGTATTATCACAAAGAAATTGCAGACCCTGGTGTATTTGGTGGTACTGTTTTGGATTCAGTATTAAATGTCCCTAGTGATTAAAATGGGACACATAATGTTTATCATAAAATATACCATTAATTAATTAAACAAGTATGATGGTTTGCATGTTATTGACTGTTTTCACTCATAGAGTCAAGCAAAATGCAGTGATACGCCGGAACCCAATCTACGGCCTGAAATCACAGAAGCTTTAAAATCTTCACGTAGTCACTCATGTGACTCCGAAGTAACTTACCAGTTTGAAGTGTGATCTTTATTTAAATAGGAAGGGGGCGAGTTACATCGAGGGACTACGTGCCCTCCGCTCCCACCCTAGTAAAGATCAAAGGTAAGTTAAGTTTGTATCACGTAGCTTACTATTATGCTTCGGAACATATCATCTGTGATTTCACACCGCTGCTTTGAAGTTTGACGCGCGTGCGCCTGGACGGCCTTCTTCACGTAGTCCCTCGACGTAACTCCTCATAAAATAAATATCAAACTTCAAACTGGTAAGTTCTCGTTTAATCTTACTATTTTGATGCATTAATGGAAATCGGAAGTGGTAGACAAAGTACAGCTTATAGGCACTGAAAGCCAAAAAGATATTCAGCAACAGGGGCATCAGATCAGAACCCTATCCTGCTCTTAATGAAGGTGCACTTCAGAATGAGAGTGACTACATAATAGGAAGGGGCAGGAACATTGACTGACCCCACCACTATTCCATCCCCACATACCTCACCTTCTACCCCAGCTAAAGAGAATTACACTTTGTGTGAGCCATCACTCTATTAAATTAATTGAAGAGTAATATTGGATTGTGTGTCCCCATTATCCTATTAGATTCTATATTTCTAGGTTTTTGTGCCAGGAACCCATTTAGCCAACTGAACCTATAATGGCCCTGACAACAACTGATCTCCGTAACCTGTTCTCCCCATATCACCCCCACCTCTTTTCCAACTTTCTCCCCCTATTACAATCAGTCTGAAGGAAGGTCCTGACTCAAAATGTTCTCTATTCATGTCCCCCAGAGATGGTGCCTGATCGGCTGAGTTACTCTAACACTAAGTTTTTCTTTTGGTGATCCAGCATCTGCTGTTCCTCCAATTTTCTCTCCCACTCGCGGTCCCCTATAGCCTACCACTAACCAGTCATGGCGGCCAACTAACCTACCAATGGGTGACATTTTGGGTCAAGACTCTTCATCAAATTGGATCAGGGAGGGGGGAAAACTAGAGGTATGGGAAGGTACAGGAAAAAGCAGAGCCTGCATTGATGACTCAGGAACTTACCAACCTGTGTGTCTTTGGGATGACAATTTGTACTCAATTTGTACATAGTTATTCTCCACGGTTGTTTTTTTTGCCTGGGAAAATTACCTTGCTTTTAATGGGAGAGGTTGCTACTTATTCAACCAAAAATCTGTTTCCTCTATGGAGCGAAGGAAATAGGCAACGTTTCAGGCCCTAACCCTTCTTCAGACTCTTCAGACCATCTATTCCTCTCTTGATTTCACATTGGAACTGTATTCAAAGTGAGACCACTGCCCCGGAATGTCTATAAGCTAGAAATTCATGAGCAGAGGTCTGACTTTGGGAACAACGATTCATGTACCATTCTCTCTCTCCACTGTATAAATGTAAGAAATTGGAATAGCTTCCAAAGAAGAAACTAATTGATTTCATTTTTCTGTCACTGTCAATTGGAGTCAAATTTTTACAATGGTTTTTAAAATTAAAACAGGTAATTGAAGAATATTCCATCACACATTAATCTCTCATATTCTCCCCCTGTATCTGATTGAGTGGTGAAAGTGAATATTAAAAAAACACACAACACACAAAACAATCTATGACCAGTCTATTAAAGAAAATGGGGGTGAGTTGTCACTCCCTCCAACAAGCAATCAAGTCATTATCAAATTCTGCAGAAAAAAGCAGCAATTGGCTTTGGATCAAAAGGAACGATAACAAGTGGGCTGCAAGATGAAGATATGGAATTGAGGGGGGTGTACCTGGGATGCCAGGTATCACCGTTGAGCCCTCTGGAGACGTTGTGGGCTTATCAATGAAACGTCAAAGAAGGAGGGTGCCCACCTGATGACCCCGATGACCTACCTACCCTACCTTTCACCACTCCAATCCCACTGCAAATATCAAGAGTGCCGACTTACTACAGGGATTGAAACATCAAGTCCTATTAGCTCTGTACTCCCCCTGTATCTGAGTGTTGATTCACATGCTCAGGCACAATCTAAATTCATGCTTTTTAAGAGGCTTTCATGCTGAAAGTGAATATTAAAAAAAAACACACACAACATATCAGTCATGGATTAAATTGCAAAGACAAAAAGAAAAATGAGAGTAGGCTTATTATAAAATTCACAAAATAATAAGACTGACATGGCAAATCCAACACTGAACTCATCAATTAAAACATTACCTCCAGCTGTAAAAACTACTCATACATTTTAAATCAACTGCATGGCTCAATTACTAGACTGTATAATATTGTATAAATATTTCATTTACATGAATTCTATTTACATATTTATTACATTTTACAGATCATAGAAACATATAATTATACCAATAGACAATGTGGCTTATAATTAAATGGAATCTATTGCAGTCTGTCACAAACACTTTTTATTACTACCACTTTTCATGTTTATTTTGTAAAATTAGACCTCAGTAGTACTTTCAATGTTTCTGCTCAAATTTTGATCACGATTCTTTTGTCCTGAAAGTAGGAAATACCTCCCCAGGATGTAGAAACAAGGAACTGCAGATGTTGGTTTACACAAAAGGACACAAAGTGGTGGAATAACTCGGTGGGTCAGGCAGCATCTCTGGAGAACATGGACAGGTGACCTTTCGGGTCGAAGTCTGAAGAGAGGTTCTGACCTGAAATATCATCTATCCGTGTTCTTCAGAGATGCTGCCTAACCTATTGAGTCAGTTTAGCTTAGTTTAGAGATACAGTGTGGAAACAGTCACTTTGGCCCACCGAGTCCGTGCCCACCAACGATCACCCTATACACAACCACTATCTTACACGCTAAGAACAATTTACTATTTTTTCGAAGCCAATTAACCTACAAACCTGTAAGTCTTTGGCTTGTAGGAGGAAACCGGAGCTCCCAGAGAAACGGACATGATCATGGGGTGAACGTACAAACTCCATACAGACAGCATCCGTAGTGAGGATTGACCCCGTGTCTTTTTACCGCTGTAAGGCAACAACTCTACTGCTGCGCCACTGTGCCATTACTCCAGCACTTTGTTTCCTCCCTGGGATGCAGTTTACCCATTCATTCAAAAGTGTCAAAGCTTTTTACAGAATTGCATTATCGGTAGCCTAACAATATCTGTACAGAAAGAACAACAAAGAATGAGGTTAAAACTGCATTTTATTTCAGAAGTTTGTAAAACACTGGCGGTCTGAACTGTGAATTACACAATAGTAATGCATAGGTGGTAATGCTGAGCGGGGGGGGGGGGGGGGGGGAAGTCAGGGATGGCAGGGATTAGGTAGATTGCAGTTTTTAATTTAGGACAGTTCAGAAAGATTGCCTTGATAAGTCAGAGAAGTAGATTTGATGCATAACATAGAGCAAGGGTTCCCAAGCTGGGGTAAATTACCGCCAGAGGGTAAATTTCGCCTGCTCAGGGGGTATATTTGTTGATTCTGGATTTGTACATATTTTTTCTCATTGACTGACTGTGTTTAGTTCTGGTATACCGTTATCTGTCCATCATTAGTTGTTCATATACAAGTGAAATAACATTGTTATGTGCTATTAAAGTTGCCAGGGGTAAACGGCGAAAAAGGTTGGGAACCCCTGACATAGAATAATACATACATTCACCATATCAGAAATGTAGGAATCAATTATGAGTCTTTGAGTAAATGAACAAAGATAGACAACACACACTTGTGACCAGATGATCAGTTTCTAGCAGTGCTGGAATTTCTGTACTATGAAGTACTTGGCCAGCCTCATTTATACCCATGTGTGCAGAAACCTG
The DNA here is from genome assembly GCF_010909765.2 of Amblyraja radiata. Taxonomy (NCBI): domain Eukaryota; kingdom Metazoa; phylum Chordata; class Chondrichthyes; order Rajiformes; family Rajidae; genus Amblyraja; species Amblyraja radiata. Next base: position 13,483,414 of record NC_045984.1, read on the forward strand.
TTGTATCACTGAGTAACAAAAAAACAAAGCCTTCTCCTTGTTATTACAATTTCACCCAAATAAAGTGGAAAAAGGGAATTATTCAGTACTTCAGAGAAAGATTTGATTATGATTCCAATTAAAATTGGGTATCAGCAGTTTATGCACAAGAGCAGAGATGAACTGCCACCACGATGACAGGAAGAACTGTTCATCTCTTTGAACAATTCCACACTTGGCTGAATCAAATGCAAATCCTAGTCACTCTGGCTTTCCTCGCTGTCGGAGTACGCCCCCAGCAGGCTCAAGGATGAACTGTTGGCTGCTGGTGTCTGCCCACACTGAGCCGGAGGCAACGTCAGTGCATTCTGCTCAGCGGCACCTGGAACATGCAAACAAATGTGACGAGACAGGAATACATTCATATACTTTTCTGAGTTATATTTCAGCGTATATTGATATGCTATTTCACTCGTGTAAAATTTTGTTGAACCCTTCCCAAGATTACCATTTTCAGTAAGCTTTAAGGTCATGAGTGATAGGAGCAGAATTAGGCCATTCGGCGCATCAAGTCTACTCCGCCACTCAATCATGGCTGATCTATCTCTCCCTCATAACCCCATTCTCCTGCCTTCTCCCCTTAACCCCAGACAACTTGTAAGTCTTACACCAAAAGCTGAACATGCGACCTGAACTGTATTTCAACACAATGTGGACACCGTTGACAAATGTGAAATGTTAAAATGAGACCTCGATGGCATCATATGAACTCTATATCTATCTCTTGCACATTGATGCGATGATAAAGAAAGCTTATCAATGCCTCTATTACCTGAGAAGTTGGAGGCGATTCAGCATGTCACCGAATATTCTATTGAACTTCTACAACCTGTGTGGTGGAGAGTGTACCGACTGGTTGCATTGTGGCCTGGTGTGGAAATTCAACTGCTCAGGAATGAAGGGGGCTGTAGGAAGTGGTGGACATTGCCTGGTCCATCACGGGTACAGGCCTCCACACCAGCAAAGGGATCTACAGGAAGCACTAAACTGGGTTATACAGGTGCACAACCTTTTATCCGAAATTCCAAATAACGAAATGCTCCGAATAGCGGACATTTTTTCGGTCCTTGAAGAAAGGTCCTTGAAGACGTTCACCGAGGGCGGCCCGCAGAGGTGACAGCGGAACCTCCAGTCGGTCCTCGAAGAAAGGGGAACTAAATCCCCATTCATAAAAGAGAAGGTGAGGGTGTATAGCGTGGGAGGGTTAATAATTGACAATCTGCTGCTGCCTGCCCGCTGAGTTAAAAAGTTCCCACGGTAGACTCACGATACACAGTGTATCGTGAGTCTTGCGTGGGAACTTTTTAACTCAGCGGGCAGGCAGCAGCAGATTGTCGCTCCCTTCAGTTTCACCCCACCTACACCCCTCTGCTTCCCGGCCATGTGTGTGACCCCTTCCCTCCCCTCTCCAGCTCCCCGCCCATTGCACCGGCGCGGGGGCTTTGCACTGTCTTCACGTCGGCGATGCCAGCAGGTCAGTGCCAGTCACCGGAGACATCAGGACCAACAGGACACCGACCCCCAGGCCCACTGCAAGCACGGAGATCCCAGAGACCCACAGCCAGCAGCAGCCCAGCCCCGTTCCAACTCCAGAGGAACACGCTCCCCGTAGGGACAGAAGCTGATGGTGTGCAAGGTACGTCTTGTTCTTGGGGTTGCGGATGAGGGGGCGCAGCTCGGGCTGTGACGTCTCCGGCCACCCCCCTGGACAGGAGCTGAGACTGGGAACTGTACCGTCCTTGCAGGTGAGCAGGGGAGTGGGGTTGTTTGCAGTTACAGAGGGAGGGCGCAAGGGCGGTACAGTTCCCAGTCTCAGCTCCTGTCCAGGGGGGTGGCTGGAGACGTCAGGACCAACGGGACACCGACTGCAAGCACGGAGATCCCAGAGACTCACAGCCAGCAGCAACTCTAGCCCAGCCCCGCTCCAACTCCAGAGGAACCCGGGTTGCGGATGAGGGGGCGCAGCTCGGGCTGTGGGTGAACTGCCACTTGTCGCTGTAGCGGCCCATCGGGGAGCGGGTTCCTGTTGGTCCTGACGTCTCCGGCCACCCCCCTGGGCAGGAGCTGAGAGACGTCAGGACCACCAGAACCCGCTCCCCGATGGGCCGCTACTGCGACAAGTGGCAGTTCGCCCACAGCCCGAGCTGCGCCCCCTCATCGGGACACCGACCCCCAGGCCCACTGCAAGCACGGAGATCCCAGATCAGCAACTCCAGCCCAGCCCCGCTCCAACTCCAGAGGAACACGCTCCCCGTAGGGGCAGAAGCTGATGGTGTGCAAGGTACGTCTTGTTCTTGGGGTGGCGCAGCTCGGGCTGTGGGCGAACTGCCACTTGTCGCCGTAGCGGCCCATCGGGGAGCGGATTTCTCTGGAGTTGGAGGGACAGGGAGACACAGCGGCTTTTGAGAATGGTGGCCAATCACTTCCAAAGTTCTGCACACACAGTCAGTACACCTCTCCTACACTTGTCTCCCGCACTAAGATCATCTCGCAGAGAATGATCCCAGCCTAACCCTCCCTATTCTCTCCTATTCTGCAAGAAAAAACTACATTGAAGACTCAAACTCGCGATCGAGTAACTTCCGGGATCGAGGCGCAAACTCGCGACCTTGCGGATATGAGCCGAGCACTCTACCACTGAGCCAGCTGTTAAAATCTACGCTAAAAATCTTCCATTCCGAAAGCCGAAAAATTCCGAATTACGAAAAGTGTCTGGTCCCAAGGCTTTCGGATAAAAGATTGTGCACCTGTATCATCAAAGACCCACATCACCTTGGCCACACTCTCTTCATGGTGATGAAACAAAATACAGAGCGGAGGTGCAGAACCTGGCGGACTGGTGCGCACGCAACAACTTGTCACTAAACACCTCCAAGACCAAGGAGCTGATTATTGACTTCAGGAGGTCACATAATAGAGAATACGCCCCAATCTCCATCTACGGGGACAGTGTGGAGAGTGTCCAGCTTTAGGTTTCTGGGCACTCACATTTCAGAGGACCTCACATGGTCTGTTTGAACTGTTTTGACTATTTTACTGTTGTAATGTTCTTTTTACAAACCATGTTCTCGGGGTATCTAAATCTTATTAGTTATTTAAGTTATGACATCGGATGGAAACTGCATACCAAATCTCGTTACGCTTATGGGCAATGGCAATAAAAGATATTATTATTATTATTATTATTATTATTATTATTATTATTATTATGTTAGCATTGGGAACAAGGTCCAGGAGCCTGGGAACAGTTACCTTCAGATTCGGGATAACTTCCCGGCAGGTTCTTGAAGCACCCTGCACACAAACCTTAAACACAATCCCACCCCAGCACCAAAACTATTAGGGATTTGCACCATGATGCCTGCTCTACATACTTTAGATTTTTGCACTAACATGGTCCAATTTATTTAGAATTACTGATAATTTACTGTATATTTATTTTTTTATTGATGTTGTTGCATTTAATGTGATTGGAAAGTTGCAGCAAATCATTGTTCCTGTTCATATCCAGTGAATATGACAAATAAATACTTGATTAACTTGACAATTACAACTGCCAAAACAAATGGGAACCAGTTATAACTAACAATGGTTACTTCCAAAATGATGCTCATTTAAAACATTATACAATCCTGGAATGTGGGAAGAAATAACTAATATCCAAGTCTGCTTCATTGCAAGAGGTCGACTATTGGGAAACAAACCAAATTTGAATACAAATAAGGTCTGATAAACATTAATTAATATGTTACAGAACAGAAAGTTCTGCAGGAGGAATCCACTGTTTTTCTTTAATTGGGATTATATCCTCAATGAGACAGTTTAACTGCCCATCCCAACCATGGGACTCCCATGGGACTTACAACCTAGCGGTATGAATGTTCATTTCTCTAATTCCAAGTGACTTCTGCATTCCTTCCCCCTCACCCTAGTTGTCCTACTAGTTCTGCTGTTCACATCCTTGTATCCCTGTAACTAGCACATCTTCCCCAGCCAACAATAGGCCATTATGGACTCCACTCTTCCTGAGGTCATCTGCAGCCGGCCCTGTTTTGTTCTGGCCTTCTCTATCTTTCAGTCTGAAGATGGGTTCCGACCAAAAACGTCACCAGCACCTTTTCCCCATAGATGCTGCCTGACCCGCTGAGTTACTCCAGCATTATGGGTCTATCTTCAGTATAAACCAGCATCTGCCGTTCCTTCCTACACACGGGACTCCCACAATCTTAGGCTCAAATTGTTGGAGTGCACTTGAACCCACAGCCTTCTAACTCTGTGTAAAGATGCTACCAAATTAGGATTACCACTTAATCAAATTTCATGGATCCAAAGACTGACAGAATTGTGATTTTGGGGCTTTTGATAAGTATACTACTCGGTGATGAGCCCCACAGTACCAGGAGAAATAAATTACATTTTTAGTTTAATAACACACATACACAATTCAATTGAAAACAAATAAACTGAACTTATTCCCTTGATCTCCTGCCATCAGGAAAGAGATACCGTAGCATCAAAGCCCGGACAACCAGACTGCTAAACAGCTTCCTTCCACAGGCTGTGAGGCTGCTAAACAGTCACTCCACCTGATTCTGCTGCTTTTGCACTGATAATTTAATAACTGGCACTGAGTAATAACTCTGGCACTGGCTCAGGCCACTTAAATCAGCTGGACATTTTATGACTGTTTTTTACTTGTATTTTTAATGTTGCTGTTTTTACCTGCACTTTATTTAACTATTCGTACTGTTTTATCAGGAACTGGATTGTTTGTTATCGTTTTTATTTTATGTGTGAAATGTTTAAGTTTTTACGTGCGATTCTCCGGTATTCCCTGGGAAACGTCGTCTCATTTTGTGCTGTACAACTGTTGCTTTGCAAGATTACAATAAAGGATAATAATGATAATGATAATTGATGTTGGATCCAACACTCACCAAAGCTCGTGGGGCCATCTTTCTGGATAATGATTCCCTTCTTCAGAGTTGTTGAATTTGCTTTTGGGCATGGTGCTTTCTTCACCACCAACCCGGAGAATTGAAGATTTCCACTCAGCTTTCCCACACTCCGCTCCCAACTCTCCCGCTTCGGTTTCTCATTCTGATGATCAGGATTCTGTGAAAAGAGAAACGGTTACACTAAAAACGGTCAAACAACAGCTGGCTTGCGTTGCATCTTCTCAGTGTCAAATCAAAGCCAAACAGGATTGTTAACGGAGAGGCATCTGTCCATCAAGTGGACACCTCTGCTCATCCCTGGCTAGATAATTCATCCATAGCCTCCCATGCATCTCAATTATTTATTTCACCACAATTCACAAAGGTGTAGCCAGCCTGCTGCTATGTTGCTCTTCTTACAATTCTTCACGTGTTTGTTTTGATGACAAACGTTCACAGCATCTTCTACCGCAGTCAAATCTACCCTGCCCATTTACACTCGACCAGTTGCCATATTGAAGGCTCAGTAATAGGGGCCATTTTGGTTCCAGCCTTACTCCAAGATATTAATTGGCTCCACAAATCCTCTCCATAGTGCAGGTCATTGGCAAAAGAATGAAGAGAAGGGTGATGGCCATGGGAGAGGAAATAAGTTGCATCAGAGGGAATGATGCTGATGGGAATACTCTACTGGGAGCTGACATTGGGTCAAAAGAAGGAGACTAAGTGTCGCTGGTCTGCTCATTGATGTAGGTTCCATCAATAACCATAGTGCAAATTGGAGATGGCATCACTATCTTGTGGGCTCAGTCTTGCTCAGCAACATACTGGGAAGTCCGCAGTTTCTAATCATTCTGAACTTAGAAAAAATTCACCGGATTTTTCATGTGTTACTTGACTCCTGTAACGTTTACAGAGAGAAATTCCTGAATGCGGTGGAGAGGAAGAAGGCACATCCCCAAGGTCAGAGCTCCTCATCATTTGACTGAAGACCAAAGAAATAGGGTGTTAACCATTAAAAGATGACAACCAGGAGAAAGCCAAACGAAGGTAAGATTATAAATGTTATGAGAGGTAAATCTGTGGCGGACATGGCAGTAAACAGATGATCATAAAGGGGCTGGGAGAAACTCTTACGGACAAGCAGTAATCAACAAATAGAAAGTATAAGGTGGCAGAATAGGGAAGACGGTATCTCTTTCCTGATGGCAGTTTTGTCTGCATTTTCTAACAATGGGTTTCCTAAAATATATCCACTTTATAATAATGCATAGAGCACATTCCTTAGTTTTCAAGGTAGACACAAAATGCTGGAGTAACTTTAGCGGCACAGGCAGCATCTCTGGAGAGAAGGAAAGGTTGACGTTTCGGGTCGAGACCCTTCTTCAGACTTTAGTTTTCAAGTATCCAAACTGAAATCAGTCCCAAGAGTCAAGAGTGTTTTATTGTCATATGTCCCAGAGGGAACAATAGAATCCTTACTAGCAGCAGCACAATAGAATATGTAAATGTAGTATTTTGTCATACACACACACATATATATATGCACACAACACACACACACACACACACAATAATAAACAATAATAGTGCAAAAAGACAAAACCAATACCCGCAGTCTATGTAGTTCAGAGCTTATTTGGAGGTTGCATTGTTTAATAGTGTTTAATCGCTTACCTCATTGAGGATATCAGTGGGCTTGCCTGGCACTTGTGTCTTCTTTTTACACTGTGGTTGCTGTAACTCCTCATCTGAGTCAGAGTCGTCTAGAATTCTCTTTACCTGGGCACTTTCCAGCATCGACCTTACAGGATAGAAACAAGTGTGAAACATTTGTACAGGGGATCTTAAATTAAGATATAAAGGGGAACACTTAGAACAAGTTGAATCATTCTTCCCATTGATACCATTATTTTTCCCATTAGCGCATTAGAGGAGTGTGGGGAGGAAGAGCTGGGACGGCAAATTAATCAAAGGAGGAAGTTGGTGATAACCACTTTGCAGGTCCTTAAGGCTTTCAAACCAGGAAAACATACCAAAATATGTTTCTAGCATAATAATAAAATTTGTAGCGCTACAGGAAGAAATGTCAAATGTGTTCTTAATATGTCCCATGACATCTTAACTTTTAACTCTGCTCAAATGCAACTGACTCCCCTGATGACTCATTTCTATAAATACATTGATATGTGCACGGTGGCGCGGAGTTAGAGTTGCTGCCTTACAGCGCCAGAGACCTGGGTTCGATCCTGACTACGTGTGCTTGTTTGTACGGAGTTTGTACGTTCTCCTCGTGACCTGCGTGGGTTTTCTCCGGTTTCCTCCCACACTCCAAAGACGTACAGGCTTGTAGGCTAATTGGCTTGATATAAATGTAAATCGTCCCTAGTGTGTGTAGGATAGTGTTAGTGTGCGGGGATCGTGGTCAGCACGGATTCAGTGGGTTGAAGGGCCTGTTTCCAACGCTGTATCTCTGAACTAAATAAATTAAAGGGGAGTCTGTTGTGCTGAACTCATTTTATATTACTGAAGTGAGTAATCTGCAACGGCTGGAACAGAGAAACCACCACGTGAGACACATGCAAAGCAGCAAGAGAGTAAACCTGTTTAATATTACTCCAACACACTAACTTGGATATGGATTTGAAGCAAAATCTCTTCATATTTATGATAAATGTGCACAGGCATCCTGTTACTGATGCAGGGCTCCAGGCAAAAATCATCTCAGCAGTGTAATTCATTTTATAGTCAAAGTTAATGGAAAATGATTTATTCAGAGGCAGGAAGAAAACAAATGATTGTGACCCTTTTCTCTTCACCTATTTTTCATTAGGCCCTGATCTTGCTTACTACTGGACTGGGATTGAAAAGAGAACCTTGATTTATTTCCCACAAACCTTTTCAATCTCGGGGCACAGATTAAAAAAGAAATACTCCCTCTATTGCTACAATTAGCTAACTGTGTAGAAGTTTTTATTTAAATCACAGAAATATTATATCACGTATAGAGGCCTTCTGGCCTCATTTTGTCCATGTCTGCTCTGTACAACAGCAACTTGTCTCATTCCACTCCTCCGTCCCCTTCCTAAACATTTATTTATTTATTATTAATAATGATTATTCATTATTATTAAAAACAGGTTCTTTTTAATGTAATGTTGGGATCTACCACCACTATCAATGCAGCAGTGCACTCCAGATCCAATCCAGGAACATTACATGTGGCTGTTTTGCCAATTCCCAAAACTCAAAGTTTTCTGGCATCACCTCTTCCATCAATGGAAATAGTTCATCTTCAATCATTCTGTCCAATTCTTCACAATATTGAATATCTCTACCACAACCCATCTCAATCTCTTCTGTTCCAAGGAGGCCAACCCAGCTGCTGTGTTGAAAAGTATCTTCTGCACTCTGGTATTTTTTGTTGCACTTGTGTATGGCTTGACTATATTCCTCTATAGTTATATTTGATTTATTTGGATAGCACACAAACAAAATCTTTTCCCTGTACCTTGATACATTTGACAATAACAAACCATTACCAACACCTCTGCAGAGACACATATTTTTCCTGTAAATCAGACATCTAGAACCTCAGCTATGGCCCATTGAGTAAATCTTTTTGGTTCCACATTGGTACCACCTTTCCTCTTGTTACATGTTGACTGCTTATCGGCCCACAGATGAGTTTTGCTTTCCTTGGAATCTTTCCTCATATTCTCTCCTTGCTCTCCCTTATTTTCTTTCGTATTTTGCTTCTGAATTTTCTATAATCAGCCTGTTTGTTTGTGTTATCAACCTGATATCTGCAAATGCCTTTTGTTCCTCCTTTTTTTGACTCGCCATTGCTTTCGTTTTCTCAGTATGGGCTTTATCTTCATGGGAATTAATAAGATTGCACCTATAACAGTCTCTTCTTAAAAGGCCAACGTTGAGAATTAATTAGATTATACCTATAACAGTCTCTTCTTTAAAGCCCAACCAGTTTTAACTGTCCTCTCTGATTCTAATTTACCCTCCCAAAATCCAGTTTCATCCCTTTAACATTGGTTCCTCTCCACTAAACTAAGCTTGTCATAGAGTTACTATATTCTTTTGTGAAGCTATTTTAAAACATATTTTATTACAATTACTGAACCAAGAGTGACCATCTGCTAATACATTTGGCTCAAACAGAATCAACTTATTTGCAGAAACCTAAGTACGGGAAGTACGTTTTCAGTACTCGAGTGATGCCCTCATGGTGGCCAATTTGGTTCCTGGTTGGCTCCACATCTCTTATTGCGTGTAAGAAGTCCAGCAATGCGTCTTTCTTCATTGTACCAGAAATGCACAATCAGGAAAGTTGTCCTGAACTCACTTCAAAAAATCCTCCCTCGACATTATTCCAATCCCTGACCCCACTGTTACTATTCTGTGAATCTCTGTAGATTCTCTGCAAATTGACTCGTCTAGATCTTTCACTGTAATATAATGGCATCCTTGTTCTCTCAATTCCAACTCATTCATTTATTTCTTGGTAGTTTAGTGCTCATAGTCATCAAATGCACAAAACTGGACAATTTTCCATCTTGAGAGCTGACCTACTTCGTCTCTCGCTCATCGTCCTCCACCTGTTGACGTTTTAGATCCTTTTCATATTTTTGGTACTCCTGTAACATGCCCTCAAAGTCCACGTTGGCCTGACGCTGATTTAATTCCTTCAGCTCCTGCAGGTTTTCCAAGACCTCCATTTCCATCTTAGAGTCTTTTGTCCTGTTTTCCAGAATCTGAAACAATGACGACATCAATGAATCCACGAGTGCCGCAATAACCAACAATCTGCAACAACAAGCTTATTTAATTTCTGTTTATTTATCATTGTTTAAATGTTGCACTGCAGCCATTAATACGGAAGAGACATTTTCAAGCAGGCTCCTTGCTTCTGAACACTTCACACATGATATAAAATAAATCACAGGGAGATAGAAGATACTGCAAATGCCAGAATCTTCAGCAAAAAGTAAAACGCTGTAAAAACTCAGTGGATCAGGCAGCGTCTGTGGATGGGTTGGACAGGCAAAATTTTGGGTTGGGGCAAAGCTTGGGAAGTGGTAGTTGGATACAGGTTTGGGGAGTAGGGGAATGGGATTGGCAGATAGGTGGAGTAAGTGACAAAGGCTAGATGGGAAAAGGAGACAAAAAGGTTGTCAGATAAGGAAAGAAATGGGGGAGTAAAATGCAAAGCCGGAGGGATGGAAATGTATGGAAGGGAACAGACGGTGAAATAAGGTGAAAGGTGAGGACATGGGGAACTCTGCCACAGAGGAGTCATGGCTGAGTGATCTGTCTCTGACAGCAGGAGGGAAACCAAATGTACGAAAGAAAGAGGACGTCTCAGATATTCCAGAATGGAAAGCCTCATCTTGGGAGCAGATACAGTGGTGATGGAGAAATTGAGAGTAGGGGGGATAGCATCCTTAATCAACAGTTTGTACCTTGTTGAGACAGAGAATGTGAAAGAGGAGTGTCAGTAGTCCAAGTGAATTTGAGGACAGGATGTAAGGTAGTAAAATTGATGAAATCAACAAGTTCTGCACGCCTGCAGGTGTTGGCCCTGATGCAGTCTTCAATATAACGGAGAAAGAGTGGTGAATGGTGCTGGGATACGTTTGGAACAAGGAGTGTTCAAAGTTTCCAAGAAAAAGACAGGCAAAGCTGGGGCTCGTGAGAGTGCTAATGGCTACACCTTTGACTTGAAGAAAGTGAGAAAAGTCAAAGGAGAAATTGTTAAGGATGACTACGTTCCACCAGGGAACCTGAGGGGAATTGATTGGATCTCTGCTTTGCCGTACCTTGACTCCGGTGTGTTCCATTGTAAAAATGTAATTTGGTGCAACCATTTGTCAGACATAAAAAAATTGAAGTAAACAATGTAATTCTAACCATTGAAATTGTATTGAATCACTGGCTGTTATCTTTGTTCCTGAATATAAAAACGATGTATTGGAGAAAGTGTGGAGAAATTCTACTGAATGGGTCTCCAAAAGAATGTCTACTTGCGTTGATGAATAAAGACGTATATATCTACCTGGTACACTGTCTCCAGTGCCTCTGTACACGGTCACCACAGAACTATTTGTCATGCCCGTCTAAGCTCAAATGTGAAGGACAGCTCTGTTCATTGAAAAGAACCTAGGATCCAGGATAGTGTAAAAGAAAGTCTTCACTTTTTGACAGCATTATGTGTTGCTTATAAATTATACGACCATGAAAAAAAGGAATAACTCAAATATGCGATGCATATCCGAGGCCAGCAAAGTGGGAATTCGTGGAATATAATTGTGTTTAAAAACTCCAATTAGACAATAATTAGATCAATGCTCTGTGCTGGGACCATGCCCCACAGGGAAAGAATGTAATGCTGATTCACCCGAATGAAACTGTGAGGAGAAGAACTATATATTGAAGGGTGCAGAGAAAGCTCATATTCCACAGAGTACATAAGATCTGAATGGAGTCGATCCTGAAGATTTGATAAGCTGGGGGAGGGGAACAAACTATCCCCTGTAGGAAGAGAGTCCAGAACAAAGCTTAATAATAGAGCCAGGTTATTTGGGAATTAAATCAGCAAGAAATAGCTCACATTCAGTGGAGTGGAGATCTGAAACATTCTCCCTAAAGTCATTGTTGGGACAGGGTCAATTGAAAATTTACATGATATTTTTTTGTTAAGCAAGGTTGCTAGATGGTGACAAAGTAAAGAGCAGCCAAACTACCTCTATGGTTGAAATGATATTTTGATTATCTACTTGTTTTCCTTAACATATTTGATACCGCCTGAATCAGTGCTGTATTTTTAATGGAAACAGGTCCTTTGGTCATACCTGTTATCTAAGCAAATAATTATAATCATATTTAAACCTCTCTTCTGATCTCATAGCCCCAATTCCTTTCACTTCAGCCTGAAACTCAAAAGGTTATGGGAAGAAGGCAGGAGAATGGGGTTGAGGGAGAAAATAGTGGAATAGACTGATGGGCTGAATGGCTTAATTCTGCTCCTATATCTTATGGTCTAATACTAACCTTTCATATGGTGTCGGAATTGTTTCACAGTTTGCCCGACTAATTTAGCACTGAGCCTTTATGAAATAATAATGGTGAAACCAAAATGTATAAAAATACCCTTTAATAAAATCTGACAATATATACTTTAACCACATGTGATTTTTTTTTAAATTACAAATCTCAAATTGTGGAGTACAGAGGCAAATAAATAAATGATGAATCTTTGTCTCAAACATTCTGGAGGGCACTGTAGTCATAGAGTTATACAGTGTGAAAACAGGCCCTTCGGCCCAACTTGTCTACACTGGCCAATATGTCCCAGCTACGCTAGTCCAACCTGCCTGCGTTTGGTCCATATTCCGCCAAACCTGTCCTATCCATGTACTTGTCTGCTTCTTAAATGTTGGGATAGTCCCAGCCTCAGCTACCTCCGGCAGCTTGTTCCATACACCCACCAACCTTTGTGTGAAAAAGTTACCACTCATATTCCTATTAAATCTTTTCCCCTTCACCTTAAACCTGTGTCCTCCGGTCCTCAATTCACCTACTCTGGGCAAGAGACTCTGGGCAAGAGACTCTGGGCATCTACCCGATCTATTCCTCTCACAATGTTATACACCTCTATAAGATCACCCCTCATCCTCCTGTGCTCCAGGGAATAGTCCCAGCCTACTCAACCTCTCCCTATAGCTCAGATTGTCTAGTCCTTGCAACATCCTCGTAAATCTTCTCTGTAGCCTTTCCAGCTTGACAAAATAAGAACGAGAGAGAGAAAGGAATAGATGTATATGTAACCCTGCGATGGGGTGAGTGGAGACACATGTAACATGAAGACCTGCTGTGGTCTGATGGGCGAGTCCGCCTCTGTGCTGTTGATAAATTGCAATACCTTCATCGGGTTATTCAGCTCTTCCTCTTCCCGATCTTTCTGAATTTGTTTCTCCTGCTCCTCCAGCAGTTTCTCTGCTTGAAAGTTCCGCGTTGCCCCATGCTCCACCACGTAATCTGTTTTCTCGGGGTCAGTCTGGAAAATTAAACGTTTGGCAGCCATGATTAGTACATGTCAAATGAAGTACATGCTGTGACCCAAACAGTGATGAGAATCCTGCAAAGACATTCAAAAACAAATTATTTTCTTGAATGCTCAATCATAACTAATGCGTGTTAAACAATGGTTTAAAGGCTAAGATACAAATACAGGTGCACAACCTTTTATCCGAAAGCCTTGGGACCAGACACTTCTCGGATTTCGGAATTTTTCGGATTTCCGAATGGAAGATTTTTAGCGTAGATTAGGTAGGTAGCGCGGGCGGCTTGAAAAGTCTGGAGCGGCTGCCTCCTCCCTGGAGACCGGGGAATCATTGTAAATCATTGCTTAAATGTTAGTCAGTTAGTTTGGAGGGATTTTATGTGGTGGGGGGAGGGTGAAGGGGGAAACTTTAATTCTTAGTCCCCTACCTGGTCGGAGAGGCGGGGAGCGGGCAATGCCTTACTGGGTCACCGTGCAGTAAGCTCCGGAGCGCTGTGGCCGCCGACTCCCAACATCGCGGAGCTGGGGGCTGCGGGCGTCCGGCCGCGGGCGGCGCCGGTTGGAGCTCCGACCCCGGCAACTCTACCCCTGGCTGCGCGGCGCTCCAAATCCAGCGCGGCCCGCGGCCGGACGCCCGCAGCCCCAGCTCCGCGATGTTGGGAGTCGGCGGCCACAGCGCTCCGGAGCTTACTGCACGGCGACCCGGTAAGGCATTGCCCGCTCCCCGCCTCTCCGACCAGGTAGGGGACTAAGAATTAAAGTTTCCCCCTTCACCCCCCTCCCCTTCACATAAAAGCCCCCCAAACTAACTGACTAACATTTAAGCAATGATTTACAGATGTTTAAGTGTCTACCCGGTCTCCGGGGAGGAGGCAGCCGCTACAGTAGTATAGACCTGGGTTGACCGTGGGTCGTTTCGGGTCAAGTTTGGCGCCAAACGCGAGCTTTGGTGTGCAGACGACATCCTGGAAAAAATGTCCGGTTTTCGGAGCTTTTCGGTTTCCGGAACTCCGGATAAAAGGTTGTGCACCTGTACATAACAAATAGGTGTGGCGTTCGCTCGGGGACAGAAGGCAGGATGCCAGAGGTTCAAAGCAGATGAAGTTAATTTCACCCACATCTATTAATGTTCCTATAATAACCCTCTCTAGCTCAATCACATCCTTCCTAATTTGTGTGCTTGGAAACATTGGGTGGGATAGGGAAGGAGTGGTGAAGAGTGACAAAAAGGAAAGATAATCAGTTGACATTTATCAAGAGCAGCAATGATTTAATTAGCTGGAATCATTATGTGGACTCAGTTTCTCAGTCCTCAAGCTACTCAGTTTCAAAAGCTGCTATGATCTGTGAAACAGTATATACTGGCTTTGGATGAAGAGCAACAGACATTTTTAGAATGATGCCCAGACAGTAAGGCTTGAGTTATGAACAGAGATCAAATAAATAGTTGTATTTTGTTACATTTAGAAGCAATATGAGTAACTTTTCAAGATGTTAAGATGAACTAGTTAGATTGAATGGGATAACTTCCCTTTGATTGATGAACCCAAGATTAGAGCAAGTTAGATAACCAAGCCTTTCAGAAGTGGAGTAAAGGCTTAGCCCTCTAACTTGCCAATGCAAGAGACCCGGGTTCGATCCTGACCTCGGGTGCTGTCTGTGCGGAGTTTGCACGTTTTCCCTGGGTGCTCCGATTTCCTCCCACATCTCAAAGGTGTGCGGATTTGTAGCTTAATTGGCCAATGCAAATTGCCCCTGGTGTGTATGGGTGGAGGAGAAAGTGGGATAATATACTAGTGTAAATGGGTGATCGATGGTCAGCGTGGACACGATGGGCCGAAGGGCCTGTTTCCACGCTGTATCTCTAAACTAAACTTCAATGCAAGAAGAGTGACAGATGTCTGGAATTCTCTTCTGCGAAAGATCCAAATCTAAGAGTCCCCAACCCCTAAACAAAAACCGTCAAAGGCAAGTACATGGAGGTAAGTCACAATCACTCCTGTTCTTATTGAATGGTGGAAAAAAGCCAAGGATTAAGTGGTCTATTCATGCATGTCTTAGATATGAAGAATGAAGGCAAATTGTTGTTTTCTTTAGACTAAATCTTGGGTAGTTGGCATTAGTGGCTAAGGCTAGTTGCACTCAAGCTGCTTGCTGAGTCACTGGTGTCTGACCCAAACAATTGGTATGAGACGGGACTTCCATATGGGCCAGCCTGGGTAATGACAAGTTTGTTTTCTCTGAAAGAAGCTGAAGATCTAGTTAGGTTATATATGAACTTTTACACACCCTCCAATGACTAACATTTTAAATCCAACCCTTAAATTATCCTAGTGGTATTTATACCCATATTATCCGGATTATTCCAGGGAAATGTTTTTTAGTTCCCAAAAAAGGTTCATGAATCGTTATAAGATATAGGAGCAGAATTAGGCCACTCGGCCCATCGAGTGTGCTCCGCCATTCGATCATGGTTGATCTATTTTTCCCTCTCAACCTCATTCTCCTGCCTTCTGCCAGTAACTTTTGATTCCCTTACTGAACAATACTATAATTACTGTCAAGAGTGGACTGTTGATCTCTGTGAAATCACTCAGTATGAGATAATCAGTCTGAAGAAGGGTATCGACCCAAATCGTCCCCCATTCCTTCTCTCCAGAAATGCTGGCCTGTCCCGCTGAGTTACTGCAGCATTTTGTGTCTACCTTTGGCTGTTGCAAGGTTTTCTCCTGTTTCCTGGTTCCTGTGCATGGCACTTGTGGAGTGGGAGGGCTTCCAGGGCCACAATCAATTATTGGTAAAAAGCCTGAGTGCTAATTAACTAACTAAATGCTGAGTAGATAACTATCAACGTTGCTTTCTCAGTTATCCCCATATAGGTAAGATAATAACATAAAAACATAGAAAATAGGTGCAGGAGTAGGCCTTTCGAGCCTGCACCGCCATTCAATTTGATCATGGCTGATCATCCAACTCAGTATCCTGTACCTGCCTTCTCTCCATACCCCCAGATCCCTTTAGCCACAAGGGCCACATCTAACTCCCTCTTAAATATAGCCAATGAACTGGCCTCAACTACCTTCTGTGGCAGAGAATTCCACAGATTCACCACAGATGCAGCATGTCTCTCTGTGGTAGTAAATAGTAAAATAGTCAATGTCAATCCCATCAATCACTACTCTTTGCTATAAAAGCACAAAATGTTGGAAATAGTCAGCCAAGCATCCGTGGAAAGAAAAACAGTTAAAATTTTGGGTCCAAACAAGGTCAAGAAGTTGAATGGTCAATTCTCAGACTTGCCAAGTGTTGTCAGGATTTTCTGTTTTTTATTTCAGATTTCTAGCACTTGCAATTTCTTTTGATTTTCAGCCACCTTGCTTCCAGCCACCGTCAAGTTGCCACCCCACCTGGGATCCTACTTTTTTAATCCACCTGCAATGTGGGACCTTACCAAATACCATGTTAAATGCAAGCAAAATTACTCAAACATACTGACATCTGCTACTCTTCTTGCTACCACCTCGATAATTCAAAGCTAATTATATTTGAACTTCCCTTAACAATTTCACGCTCACTGTCCTTGATTTATCTGTGACTTTCTAAATTAGTATTTACGCTACAGCTTACAAGACTCCAATAATTGAGCTGAACAAATGCTAAACTAACTGGACTGTAATTACCTGTTGATCCTTTAAACCTTTTTTATAAACAATGGCATGTTAAAAATCCTCTTGTCCTGTGGCAATATTCCAGTAACTAGGAAGAATTGAAGAACCGCAGTCAGAGCCTCCAGAATATCCTCCCTTTTTTAGTTCAATGCCTTTGGATCTTCAAGACTGGCGATACAAAGCTTTTCCAAGGTACTAAATCCATGTCATACCGTCTCTCTTCCTATCTTTATCTGATCAATATTTACCATGTCTGTCTTATATTCAACATTGACATCATTCCATGTTTTATGAAGACAGTAATGAAATATTCACAAAGTGCCTTAACGACATCCTCTCTCCCCCACACACAGGTCATTTTTCTGGTCTCTAATGGAGCCTGCTGTTGCCCTGGTTATCCATTAGCTTTTGTGTACCTATAAACCATTTTTATATTTTCATTGATTTTAACCACCAATATATTTTTTACATTCTCTTGCTTTCCTAATTTTCCACTTAATTTTATCCCTGTGCTTTCTCTTGTCTTAAACTCTCAGTTTCTGACATAAGCTTCTCTTTGAGACTTTTCGTCTCCCTCACCATCCAGTGGCCTTTGGATTAAACAGTTTCGCACTTTGTGGAAACAAGGTTACCCTCAATGCTTTTCTTCTTCGGAAATGCCCCGAGACTGATTTATTATGCTGCTTCCAGGCTTTTTTTTTGGTGAACTACTTCTAGGTCTAGTAGTCCCATTATAAAACATTTTATCTTCATCCTTTTCCAGAACTATATTTAATCTACTTGATTTTTGATCACAACCACAAAAATGCTCTCCCATGCTCGAAGGGCCAAATGGCCTACTCCTGCACCTATTTTCTATTACTAAACCCAGCATTGCTCCTTTTCCCCCTTGTCAGGCTTGCTACAAGTGGCTATTAATGCCCACCGGAATGCAACTTAGGAAATCTATGGATTTCGACAATTTTTGAACTGACTGTATCCAAGTTAAAATTGGGGTAATTAAAATCCCTCTTTATTTGTTAATTTTGTTGCATGTGTTATAAATATGCGTGCAAGTTTGTTCTTCCGTATCCCTTGGACTGTCTGGAGATCTGTAGTTCATAACCAATAATGCAAGTGTCCCTCTTTTGATCTTTAGTTCAACCTATGCAGCCTCACTTAAACATTCTTCTTACACATACTACCTTCTTGTAGTTGTGATTGTTTTTTTCTAAACAATATTACCATCTACCACCTTCTTTTATGCTTCTCTTTTTTGCCTGAAAACATCCCAACCAGGAACATGAAAGCTTCCTGTCCTTTCCAACTCAGTGTTCCATCATCAATCCTTTTTATGGCATGAATGTTACCTCCATTTATGTCATGTAATGACAATAAATTGAATCAAATCAAATGTCTGAATGCATGCAGGCATAGACTGCTTCATTTGAAGGGGAACGTTGAGATAACACGAATGAAATGGAGCACTGTGCAGTCATCATAACACATCCCCGCTTTGGACCTTATGATGGAAGAAAGGTCATTGATGAAGTATCTGAAGATGGATGAACATTGCCCCAAGGAATCCTGCAGTCATCTGCAGCGGCCAGAATGATTGATTTCCAATAAACAATGCCATTTCCCCAGTGCAAAGTATTGTCTTGCGTGCTCTAGATGAATTGATTGCGTACAAATATAAACCGGTGGAAGGAAACCTCATGTGAGTGAAGCAAAAGGAAGGTGAAATAATAGTTACCTTAAATGTGATTTCTGCCAGACATCTGGTGCACTTGATGTAGAAGCGGAAGATGGGCAGTCCCAGGTAGACTTCATTTTGTACAGTTTCTTTACGTGCGTTGAATTTCTTGCCTTTATAAATATACTCTCCACACGTTTTGCATCTGACACAAGAACAAGCGAAAATGACAAACAGCAAAAGACAAATGGCCCAGGCAATTGAGATGCACCATGCAAGTTGATTCAGAAATTCCATCTCCACTGGGTATATTTGAATTTGGATAAAAAAAATAAAAAGATAGTCAAGACTACATTTTGAAGAAGAGGCAAATTCACCAGTTTCATTAATATAGGAAGTGTAATTGTACCATGTTTCTATGTGTATTTTGTTGACATTTGATGATATGAGGGAGGAGTGTCAGCTAGCGCACTGAGAGAATTTTCTCTTCTCCTATGAATAATACTATTTACTTGCATGGGCAAAAGTGGCCTCAAACTTAGAGAGATGCATCCTGAGAATACATTCTGGTTTAGGTCATGTTCTATAGTCTAGGGATTTGTATTGGAACATGAAGCTCTGATGTTGTATGCATATCATAGCTCTCAAAATGCCTGAGTAACTCAGGGGGGATTAAAATAGCATATTTAGAAAGGTAATCACATAACACCATAAACATATGCAGATGCAGGCCTAGATAGAGTGAATGTGGAGAGGATGTTTCCACTAGTGGGAGAGTCTAGGACAAGAGGCCACAGCGTCAGAATAATAGGACATACCTTTAGAAAGGAGATGAGAGGGAATTTATTTAGTCAGAGGGTGGTGAATCTGTGGAATTAATTGCCACAGAAGGCTGTGGAGGCCATATCAATGGATACTTTTGTTGGAGAATGACAGATTCTTGATTAGTAAGGGTGTCGGGGTTATGGGGCAAAGGCAGGATAATGGAGTTGAGAGGGAAAGATAGATCAACCATGATTGAATAATGGAGTAGATTTGATGAGCTGAAATTGCCTGATTCTGCTCCTATGAGCTTATGAGCTAGAGTTACAGACAGACTCCTAGGAGAAGCAGGCATGGAGTGCAGGAGCTCTGCAAATCCACCCCCCTCACAAACAGTTTCCCAGTTTTGATACAAGAAGGAGCTGGCAATAGAGGGATGGGGTTCAGTTAAGAGGATGTTTAGGAAGCCAAAGCGAAAGGAAATGGCAATAACTCACGGTACTGATCGTGGTATCTAGATCCAAAGTATATTCGGGAAGGAAAGACCACATAGGCCTGAGAGTGCACCAGCAAAAAGAGTCAGAGTAAGGAAAAACGATTAGATAAAATTAAAGGCTCTGTCGGAATTATATATTTTTGGATAGTCTGTCAGGAAATAATAGGGGCTTGTAAGAAAGAAACTCATGGATGGTTTTAATTATTAAACAAATCAAATTGGCAAGGACAGTCTTGAGGACATGTAGATTGAGTGTATTTGGAATGGTGTTTTTGAGCGGTCCACTGAGAAACCATCCAGAGAGTATGTAATTTTAGATCTGGTACTGCAAAATAAGACATGATTAATTAATGACCTTACAGCTTAGAATTCCCTAGGAAAAAGTATAAGACTGTGACAAAGTTTCAATTCAATTCGAGAGAGAAATATGTAAAACTAATGTCCTAAATTTAAATTACAATGGTGTGAGGCCAAAGTTGGTTGAAGTGGACTGGTTAAGTGTAGATGGTAGATTTATAGGTATGTAAAAGGCAGATGCTAAAGTTAACATTGGTCCCTCAGAGGAGGAGAGTGGGGAATTAATACCCCTTATTAATCATTGCTTTTCAAAATGGTGGCAGGTCCTGTCCCTCATAATCTCCTCCAGGCACCTTCCCCCCTCACTGATGTTAGGCTCACTGTCCTGTCATATCCTGGCTTGTCTTTGTGCCTTTCTGAAACAAAGACACAATATTAGCCAGCACGGAGGTGTGGCGGTAAAGCTGCTGCCTTACATTGCCAGAGACTTGGGTTTGATCCTGACTACGGGCGCATGTCTGTATGGAGTTGTCCCCGTGACCTGTGTGAGTTTTCTCCAAGATCTTCGGTTTCCTCCCACTCCAAAAATGTACAGGTTTGTAGGTTAATTGACTTTGTATATAAATGTAAATTGTCCCGAGTGTGTGTACGATAATGTTAGACAGCAGGAATCGCTGGTCAGTGTGCACTCTGTGGGCTGACGAGCCTGTTTCCACGCTGTAAACTAAAATTAGCCATCCTCTAGTCCCCCACAACTGAAAATGTGTACTTTGTCTGTTCATTTAAATATTTCCAACCACTCAATTATTTACAATGCACCATTCATGTAAACAAATTAAATAATAACAAAAATTAGCTCATGTTAAAGATTTGTTACAAATATTATAATTGAAAATACAAACTTAATCACAAACTAGTTGGCAGTTATAGCGTCCCCACCTCATGTTGAAAGGAGCCATTAATCGCACCACATACTGTCGATCTTTGGGAAGTTTGAGTTTTGGGATTTTTGATGGATCAAAATCCGGTGGGTAGTATTTCTGATGAGAGAAAGAAGCAGTGTTTATGGTGAACCAGTCAGCAACAATGTATTTATTTCAAGAGGACTACAATACAATACAAAAACAGGGATGTAATGCTGAGGCGCTCTATAATGTGTTTAAGAAGGAACTGCAGATGCTGGAAAATCGAAGGTACACAAAAAAGCTGGAGAAACTCAGCGGGCGCAGCAACATCTATGGAGCGAAGGAAATAGGCAACGTTTCGGGCCGAAACCCTTCTTCAGACTCTATAAGGTGCTGGTTAGACCGCATTTGGATTACTGTGAGCAATTTTGGGCCTCATATCTGAGGAAGGATGTGCTGGCGCTGGAGAGGGTCAAGTGGAGGTTTATGAGAAAGATCCCAGGAATGAGAAGCTTAACGTATGATGAGCGTTTGATGGCATTTCGCCTCTATTAGCTGGAGTATAAAGGATGAGGGGGAACCTTATTGAAACTAACCGAATAATGAAAGGCCTGGATAGAGTGGATTTGGAGATGATGTTTCCAGTAGTGGGAGAGTCAAGGACCAAAGGTCATAGCCTCAGAATTAAAGGACGTTCCTTTAGGATGGAAATGAGGAGGAATATCTTTAGCCAGAATCTGTGGAATTCATTGCCACAGAAGACTGTGGAGGCCAAGTCAATGGATATTTTTAAAGCAGAGATAGATAGATTATTGATTAGTAGGGGTATCAGGCGTTATGGGGAGAAGGCAGGAGAATGGGGTTAAGAGGAAAAGATAGATCAGCTATGATTGAATGGCGAAGTAGACGATGGGCTGAATGGCCTCATTCGGCTCCTCTCATTTATGAACAAAATATTCTCATATGCCTATTGAGAAGGCAGATGTTAGAATCGAGTTACAGCATCAAGGCGAAGTATGGCAGCCTGATGATGACAGTATTGCAGCTACTGCCTCACAGTAGCAATGACCCAGGTTCAGTGTTGACCTCTGGTGCGGTCTGTGCAGAATTTGCTCGTTCTCGCTGTGTGTGGGTCTCCTTTCACATTGCAAAGATATGCTCGTCAGAAGGTTTAGTGCCCCAAATATGCCAGTGAACATTACATTGAGTTTAGTTTATTGTCACGTGAACCAAGGTACTTTTGTTGTGTGCTAACCAGTCAGTGGAAAAACAATACATGACTACAAGGGTAGATAAAAATGCTGTAGAAACGCAGCGGGTGCGGCAGCATCTATGGAGCGAAGGAAATAGACAACGTTTCGGGCCAAAACCCGAAACGTTGTCTATTTCCTTCGCTCCATAGATGCTGCTGCACCCGCTGAGTTTCTCCAGCATTTTTGTCTACCTTTGATTTTCCAGCATCTGCAGTTCCTTCTTGAACAATACATGACTACAATTGAGCCATTCACAGTGTAGATACAATCTGAGGGATTTAGAGTAAATAAAATGGGATTAATGTAGGGTTGGTGTAAATGGGTGGCCGAGTGTGGATTCAACTGGCTAAATGGCCCGATATGGGGAGAGGGTGCGAAAGTAGGGGACGTGGGGACAGAGTAGGGCATGTGGGGAGAGGGGGCGGGAGGAGGGGATGGGGAAGAGGGGGTGGGAGAATAAATCTTAAGAGATAGAATTAGGCCAGTCGGCCCATCAAGTCTGCCATGGCTGATCTATCTCTCCCTCCATAACCTCGGACACCCTTACTAATGGGTAGGATATGGATATGGGTAGGTGGGAGACATTGTGGAAATGGGGTAGATGTGGGGAGGAGAGAGGACGAGTCCTGAAGAGGACGGGGATGTATGTGGGGAGAGAGGGTGGGAAGAAGAGGACGTGAGAAAGAAGGGATATGGAGGGAAGGGGCAGGAGGGAAGGGGGTGAGAGGAGGAGGGGATGGGGGCAGGAGGGAAGGGGGGGAGAGGAGGAGGGGAGAGGATGAGGGGAGAGGAGGAGGCTAGGGGGCAGGAGGGAAGGGACGGGTGGGCAGAGGAGGAGGGGATGGGGCAGGAGGGAAGGAAGGGGGGGAGAGGAGGAGGGGATGGGGGCAGGAGGGAAGGGGCAGGAGGGAGAGGAGGAGGGGATGGGGGCAGGAGGGAAGGGAAGGGGGTGAGAGGAGGAGGGGATGGGGGCTGGAGGGATGGGGGGAGAGGCGGAGAGGAGAGGAGGAGGAGGAGGGGATGGGGGCAGGAGGGAAGGGAAGGGGGGGAGAGGAGGAGGGGATGGGGGCAGGAGGGAAGGGGGGAGAGGAGGAGGGATTGGGGATGGGGGCAAGGAGGGAAGGGAAGGGAGGGAGAGGGGAGGGGATGGGGGAGGAGGGAAGGAGGGTGGGAGAGGAGGAGGGGATGGGGGCGGAGGAAGGGCAGGAGGGGAGGTGGGGGAGAGTAGGAGGAGGTGGGGGATGGGGGCAGGAGGAGCCCTGGAGAGGAGAGGAGAGGAGGAGGAGGAAGGAAAGGGGGGGGGGGGGGATATTGGGGAGAGAGGATGTGATATGGGGAGGCGGTTTCCATGGCACCGATAAACTGCCCGCTGTCCGGCCGGTTGCGCGGAGCCGGTGGCGACGACACCACCGCGGCCAAAGATCCTATAGCGGAGTAGGATCTTTGACCGCGGCGTCTCCACACTTACATTTAACACCTTGCGCTCCGACATGTTTCAGCGGCTCCGGGGGCGCCTTCCCTCTCCAACCAAACTTGCGCGTTTAGTCCCGCCCCCGCACAAACCCTCCAACCCGATTGGGGGACGACAACATTCCAGCTTCCATCCCCAGTTTCCAATTGGCTCTTTCCTGCGTCAATCAAATCCGCATCAAGTTAGGTTGTGCCATCGTGCCGCGGATGAAACGTCCGATGGGACAACCGGTGTTCTCTGCTCCGTTCCCGGCTCCAACAGATTCAGAGGAGGAAACATTAGCCAAGATTTTATCCACTCCCACTCCCAGGGTTGGGGTTGAACATGTTCGCACAATTCTGTCCAACCTATGGACTTTTTTACATGGTTATTATTAAATCCAAATGTAACACATTTATTGAAGTCTTCTTTAGTGTGTTTAAGAATTTTGTTTCTAATCAATATATAGATCGCCCAA
Source organism: Amblyraja radiata (assembly GCF_010909765.2). NCBI lineage: Eukaryota > Metazoa > Chordata > Chondrichthyes > Rajiformes > Rajidae > Amblyraja > Amblyraja radiata. Next base: position 13,507,451 of record NC_045984.1, read on the forward strand.
CTTTAGAAGGGGCAAAACTCAACCTTATCTTGGGAAGCAAGTGACTCAAATGTTATAGGTTAATCCATCTCCTCCCCTGTCTGCTTTCCGCAGAGACCGCTCCCTCCGTAACTCCTTGGTCAATTCGTCCCTTCCCACCCAAATCACCCCCTCTCCTGGCATTTTTCATTGCAACCGCAGGAAATGCTACACTTGTCGCTTTACTCCCCCCCCTTGACTCCATTCAAGGACCCAAGCAGTCTTTCCAGGTGCGGCAGAGGTTCACCTGCACCTCCTCCAACCACATCTATTGCATCCGCTGCTCTGGGTGTCAGCTGCTCTACATCGGTGAGACCAAGCGTAGGCTTGGAGATCGCTTCGCCCAACACCTCCGCTCGGTTCGCAATAACCAACCTGATCTCCCGGTGGCTCAGCACTTCAACTCCCCATCCCATTCCGAATCCGACCTTTCTGTCCTGGGTCTCCTCCATGGCCAGAGTCACTGGAGGAGCAGCATCTCATATTTCGCTTGGGCAGTTTGCACCCCAGCGGTAGGAACATTGACATCTCCATTTTCTGGTAGTCCCTGCTTTCTCCTCCCCTTCCCAGCTCGCCTTCAGCCCACTGTCTCCGCCTCTTCCTTTCTTCTTCCAACCCCCCACCCCCCCCCCCACCCTCACATCAGTCTGAAGAAGGGTCTCGCCCCGAAATGTTGCCTATTTCCTTTGCTGCATAGACGCTGCCTCACCCGCTGAGTTTCTCCAGCATTTTTGTCCACCTTCAAGTGTTATTAGTGAGCACTTTGGGACCAGTGACTAGAATTTTCAGATAATTATGGGAATTTTTTTTTTTTATAAAGAGAGTTATGAAATCAGGAGCATATATAAGGTGAAGAGACAGTCTTTTCCGAAGGGTAGAGATGTCTAAAACTAGAGAGTATTATTTAAGGCCAGAAGGGAAAGATTTAAAAGGGTCCCAAGGGGTAACCTTTTCACACAGTGGTGGGTACATGGAACCAGTTGCCAGAGGAAGTGGATGAAGTGGGTACGATTCAAATTTGTAAGACATTTGGACAAGTGCGTGAATAGGTTGGACAAATATGGGCCAAGCACAAGCAAGTGGGATTAGCTGGTTAGGAAGGTACAAACAAGTTGGGCTGATGGTCCTGTTTCTGTGCTACATAGCTCTATAACTATGATTCTTTGACTCTATTTAAAGTGGTCACTTCTAGTGCTCTCTGAAGTCTTCAGTGAGATAACTACCCAGCAGGAAAATAGAAGCAAAATTATTTGGCAGTTATTGGGTAAAAGAAGGTCTTACATCTAATAATCTATTCTGCTTCTCTTTCCATAGATGCCGCCTGACCTGCATAGCATTTTCAGTATTTCCTGCCTTAATTTCAGACTTTCTGCAACTGCAATATTTCAATTTTGTAATGTCAGTAAAGGTTGTTCACTTGTAGGTCACTGTGAAAGAACTTTATGAGAGAGTTACTTGATTTTTTGAGGTATTCACACTGGGAAGTTTAAGATAGTGTCAAGAATGGTTTCCCTTAATTAAGCAAGGAAAATGAAGTGTCTGAGTATTTTATTGTCATATGCACAAGTTGGACAGAGGGAAAGGAAGAAGCAAATGTGCAGAGAACAGAGAAGAAGGGTTTCGGCCCGAAACGTCGCCTATTTCCTTCGCTCCATAGATGCTGCTGCACCCGCTGAGTTCCTCCAGCAAGTTTGTGTACCTTCGATATTCCAGCATCTGCAGTTCCCTTTTGAACACAATACAATGAGGTCATCTCTTCATAAGTCTCTTTATGTGAAAGGGACAGAATTAGGCCATTCGGCCCATCAAGTCTACTCCGACAATCAATCATGGCTGATTTATCCCTCCTAACCCCATTCTCCTGCCTTCTCCCCATAACCTCTGAAACCCACGCTAATCAAGAATCTATCTATCTTTGCTTTAGAAAGATCCATTGGCGCCCAGAGTAGGGGAATTGAGGATCAGAGGACATAGGTTCAAGGTGAAGGGGAAAAGATTTAATAGGAATCCGAGGGGTAACTTTTTCACACAAAGAGTGGTGGGTATATGGAACAAACTGCCATAGGAGGTAGTTGAGGCTGGGACTATCCCATCGTTTAAGAAACAATTGGACAGTTACATGGATAGGACAGGTTTGGAGAGATATGGGCCAAGCACAGGCAAGTGGGACTAGTGTAGCAAGTTTGGATGAAGGGCCTGTTTCCACACTGTATCATTCTATGACTCTATGACTTGGCTACAGCCTTCTGTGGCAATGAATTCCACAGAGATAATCAGAGGTAACCTTGACTGCAATGGAGCCAATGGGTGTTGGGAAGCTACCCAAGATGGTGAAATCAAGGGTATGGCTGTGAATTTGAACTATGGAATTTAAATGGAGGGTGAGGTCAGACGGGATGAAAGGGCAGCAACCGAGAGGGGATAAAATCAAAGGGTTGAGATGGAGCATTAAAGGATAAGGATACAAAGTTGATCACTGCAGAGGCGGATGGAGGAAAGGTTTAAACACTTCAGAGAAATATTTTATTAGTCTTGGATGGGTGAAGAGAAATTAGAATTGTAATGGAAGGTGAAGGATGGAAAAAGGTGAAATTCTTAGAGGAACAACTGGCAAAGTGTTGATAAGAACTTTGTCACAACCATGATGACATTCGGAGGACAATTGAAATGTATAGCTCGATGGAAATGCTTCATCATCAAACATCCAGGTTTCCATCAAAGCCACAATGTCTATGAAATATAATAAACTCATGGCTACCAAGTGCCTTGATTGCAAAGGCCATCACAGAACACCAACCTCCCTTCTATTGATTCCATTTATACCTCGGCAAGGCAAGCAGCATAATCAAGGATGAGTCGCACCCTGGCCAATACCTATTCTCCCCTCTCCCGACAGGCAAAAGATATAGAAGTGTGAAACCACACACCACCAGATTCAGCGACAGTTTTTTTCCTAGCTGTTATCAGGCAACTGTATCATTCTACCACAACCAGAGAGCAATGCTGAACTACTATCTACCTCTTTGATGTCCCTCGGACTATCCTTGACAAGACTTTGCTGGCTTTTCCTAGCACTAAACGTTATTCCCTAATCATGTATCTATACACTGTAAATGGATTGATTGTAATCATGTATTGCCTTTCTGCCAACTGGTTAACATGCAACAAAAAGCTTTTCACTGCACCCCCGGTACACAAGAATAAAATCAAGTGGACTGAACAAAGGATTACGTGTTCTGGAAGAGACTTCAGAGGATCAACTGGTATATGAATATATTATATGTACATAAGCCTTATGGATAAAGAATGTAATTATTATTATTAGTATATAAGACTTCAGCACCATGTATTGGGATGCCTTGCAGTTAGCTCTTAATAAAGACCATATATTTGCTTTATGTCTCTTGGTGTTCTGTATATGTTCGCATGGTCAAACCTTACCAATGTTCCCAGCATATCCACCCTGAAATAGATTACAATTGGCAACAAGACTGTGATTCAATTCCAATGTGGATCTGGAGATTGGGTCAAAGTGATTCCTAGTAATTGGGTAATTCAGCATTTACTATTTCAAAGATAGACACAAATGCTGGATTAACTCAGTGGGACAGGCAGTATCTCTGGGGAGAAGGAATGGGTGACGTTTTTCGGTCGAGACCCTTCTTCAGAATATTTCAGACTATATCAAAGGCAGATAAAATAACAGTGATCACAGAATAACTTTCATTTATCTGCCTTAACTCAACCATATTGCAAATTACCTCAGGCTTCCTCTAAATCTGAGTTACCTTTTAACCTATCTCAAATGATATTGTCCCCTCTAATTATCATTGATTCTTCACATAATGTATTATATCTTGTGATAATTGGTTTGTCATCAAAGAATTGCTTATGTTAGTTCATGTTGCATTCGAATCAGATACATTCGTCATGTTGTTCTTATCTTTGATCCTCTCATTTATTTCAGAAACAAGTTCATTATTCTTTGCTGCATTACCAACCATGACCAACCCTGTTTTCACACTGTCAATATTGATAAATTAAACTAAATGAAGTACAATTAAGTATAATTGTAAAATGTAAGTCACTTCACCTGCGCAGGAAACAGGGCAAAACAATGAAAATGTGACTTTCAGTATTATCCAACATAGGCTACATACCTATTAAGGGATTAGCTCATGGGGGAGAAATATTTAATTGCAGGCATTGACCACAGGGTAAAGATGGGACAATCCATCCTCAGGCTTAATGTGCATGGGTTTACATGTTTCACAAGCCCAAGAAGGAATAGTGATGACTCCCAGAAGGCATTAAGTGATGACTCCCAGTTTCCACATAATTTACGATAGAATTTGCAGAAGCATATTGGGTTTTAGTTTAGTTTAGTTTAGGTTAGAGATACTTTCAATCCTACTAGAAAGTCTGTGATCCCAACTCACAAACTTTACAATTATTATACAGTGCAATTGGCTCACCGATGGATGTCTGAAATCTTTTTTTTTTAGTTTCACTTTGATTAGTTGAGGTCAAGGAAAGCGCGTTCACGTTGCGGCCCTGTTTCCACCAATCTTTCCACCACCATGCACAAGAAGCACAAGAAGCGACCATTGTATAATATCCACCATTGTATGCAGATATCCACCATTGTATGCAGATGCCGAGAAGCGTGTTCAGCTCTGGCTGAACAACTTCTAATCTTGTGTGTGGACTCGTTAAGAAGAAGACTTAGTTTCGTTTGGGGATACAGGGCAGAACCAGGCCCTTCGGCCCACTGAGTCTGCACCAAACAGCGAACCCCGCACACAAGCAATATCTTACACACACACTGGGGACAATTTACAATTTTACCAAAGCCTAATAACCTATAAACCTGTATGTCTTTGGAATGTGGGAGGAAACCGGAGCACCCGGAGAAAACCCACGTGGTCACAGTGGAAATCTACAAACTCCGTTCAGACAGCACCCGTCGTCAGGATTGAACCCGGGTCTCTGGCGGTGTAAGGCAGCAACTCTATCCGCTGCGCCACTGTGCCACATTTTTAACGTGGAGCAGAAATCGCAGCCTATTGTTCATTTGTGTTGCTTTTGTAAGTATACAGTTAGAAAAAAGATTGTGATAAAAGTTTTTCCAGGTATGAAAATTCTAATTGCACAGATGGAGTCTGTGGGCCTATGCCAGATCCTAAGGGAGCAGTCCCATTATTCCCACTCACCCTTCCCCATTTTCCTATACCTCTGCAATTCTTCTCTCTCACACATGCACATCAGCTTCCCTTTTGTTTCTCATTTTGCCTCACACCTACAGTGTACCAAGAAGTATCATCAGGAAGGCTGATTCATTGGAGGTGGTCTTGAATGGGAGCATCTTGGAGAATACAGCCCACCCCTCCTTGACACACTGGCCAACCTGAGGAGCACCTTCAGCAACAGACTGAGATCACCAAGATGCAGCACAGAATGCAAACGGAGATCCTTTTTTCCTTGTGGCTATCAAACTGGACAACCCCTACCCCTTCTGTCGTGGGGTAGACGGACTCCCCTCCTCCCCCCCCCCCCCCACCCCAATCTTTGCACATCCTCTATCCTTGACTTTCCACTCGTCATTTTAATTTTCGTGTTTCATTTATCTTGTTGTGTTTTATAACAGTTGGCAGACCAATTTCCCTCTTGGGATAAATAAAGTTGTATCGTATTGTATCGTATCGTAATTTATAGTTGATAAATAACTTACTCGCTCATGTTTGGGAAGTAGATTGTGAAAGATTGTGAAAATTCAAATGGGCAACACGCAAGTTCAGGAATGAGTCCAGATCCCAGGAGATATGAAGCAGCAACACCAACTGTTATGCCACCATGCTGTACCATTTTTTCTTTGTTATTTGGAACTGCCATAAACCAGTTTCCATGGAATCCACAACATATGAAATATATAAGGATGGTTCAGTTCCTTAATTACTGTAAGGTTTAACTTTATTATTGTCACGTATACCGAGGTATAGTGTAAACATTTGTTTTGCATGCTATCCAAACAGATCAGATATACATAGATACCAACAGTTCATACTCAAGCACGATAGATAGAGCAAATGGGAAGATATAGAGTGCAGAATATATTTCTCAACATTGTAGTGCATGAGTTCCTCAGACAAAGGCCAATGTCATCAATTGGATACGTGAATTGAGCATTTCAGGAAGGACTATTCAGAAGCTTGATAACGGAGGGAAGAAATGAACAAAGTTTGTAACAGTTACTACAGTAGCAATGCTTTAAATGAGATGACCATGCAGTTCTGGCGCAGAAGTGCTAACAAAATACATATAAACGTAAGAAACAGAAATAGAAACTGAAATATCTTGTTTATTAGCTTTTGCCTGCACTATAAAATATCTTGGGCATTTTATTACAGAATAAATGATAGTTGATGAGGATATTTATAGGCAACGACGTATGCTGTATGTACAAATTTGCAGAGACTAAAGGTGACCCATAATGTTGCCATGAGAACACTGCTAGGCGATACAATGTAATTATCGTGGCCTTGTCAAACATAAGGTTTAGCACTACACGCTACGAATCCCACGTGGAGACACTGGTATCGCTCTCGTTGTAGGACTTTGATCTTTCTTTTTTATTCTGGATTTTAAATCATGTACTGTGTTTTTTGTATATAACTTATGATGCTTTTATAAGTGATATACTAAGATTTTATGTATTTTATGGTGTTTTTATATGCAATGTATTTTATGTAATGTTGTCCCTTGTCTGGACCTTGAGTCCGAAATAAGGTTTAATAATAATAATAATAATAATAATAATAATAATAATAATAATAATAATAATAATAATAATAATAATAATAATAATAATAAATCATAGCGATCTTTTCCTTCCGCACTTCTTTCCTGTACTATTCCCTTGATTTTCTGATATATAAAGCTCAGATACACAGAGATACAATCAGTTTAAACTCGTACAATAGATAGAGTAAAGGGCAAGATACAGACTGCAGAAAATAGTTCCCAACATTGTAATGCATTGTAGAGCATCAGCATCAATGGGCAGCATGGTGGCACAGTGGTAGAGTCGCTGCCTTACTGCGCCAGAGACTCGGGTTCGATCCTGACTACGGGTGCTGTCTGCACGAAGTTTGTGCGTTCGCCCGGTAACCTGCATGGGTTTTCTCTGGGTGCTCTGGTTTCCTCCCACACACGCATACAGGTTTGTGGGTTATTTGGCTTGGTATAATTGTCAATTGTCCCTAATGTGTGTAGGATGGTGTTAGTGTTGATGAATTGCTGGTCAAAGGGTCAAAGGTTCTGTGCTGTACCTCTAAAACTGAAGAACTAAAACTAAAATTAAAACTATCTATCAATTTCTGTACTGAGTATATCCAGTGACTGAAATTTCACAGCCCTGTCAGGTAGAGAGTTCCAATTTTTTGTTGAGAAACAAAATTTTCATGGGTCTGTCCTGAATGACTGATCTCATATTTTGAGTTGGAGGCCCTTGGTTCTGGACACCCTATTAAAAACCTGCATCTGGCCTGCCAAGTTCAATAAGATCACCTAAGATAGATACAAAAAGCTGGAGTAACTCAATGGGTCAGGCAGCATCTCTGGAGAAAATGAAAAGGTGACTTTTTGGGTCGAGACCCTTCTTCAGACTGAGAGTCAGGGGAAAGGGAAACGCGAGATATAGATGGTGATACAGAAAGATATAGAACAAATAAATGAAAGATATGCAAAAAAGCAATGATGATCAGGGAAAGGTGGAGCCCACAATGGTCTATTGTTGGCTGTGGGCTGGGTGATAACGATTTATGCAAACAATGAAACTCTACAGGATGACAGTAAAACTAGTACGACGACTAGGGTGGGGGAAGGACGGAGAGAGAGATGATGCAAGGGTTTCTTGAAGTTAGACAAATCAATAATCTTACTGCTGGGTTGTAATTATACTAAAGTCTTGATAGTCCAGGGTCCCTACCATCATCCATGCCCCCAGGTGGCAGTACAAATGGATGATTGCCATGAAAATGTTCCTGGGGCTTATGGATATCTTGACCAAAATGCACAGACAACTATTCACAAAAGGAAATAGGATTTTTCATGGAGAGCCTGAATCATGAAAATAACTTTACATCACAAAATCTTTTAAGACTCGGCTAATTGCATTGTATTTTTGTGTAATTTGGCTAACTAATGTCACTTGATGGTCAAAGCCTCAAAACAAACAGGTGTCAAATTGTCACGCATGAAAAGGATCAAAAATAATGGGGGACCCCAAGGCCCATGAACTAATTGGTGGACTTTGGGAGGCAATTAATTTATTTTGCAACTTTTTAAGGTATATAGACCCTAGTCAAATCTCCAGCAGAGCACACTTGCAACTAGAGAAGGTCCTGTGGCTGAAGAAGCAGAGGTTCCATTGTGAGGTGAGAACTGCATGGTTTTCTTACATCTATTGTAATCTAGTTAATGGTTTGATGATAATGTGCAAATTATTGAACTATTTTTTGTGTTTTAACAAAGCAAAGAATATCTCTCTGATTTAGCAGAGCAGTACCACCATAAATATTGATCAGTGTGATTTATGGGTTTGGTATGAAAGGAAAGTAAAGTGGGATGACAGTGACTAAGCTAGTAGAGTTGCTGCTTCACTCTTCCGGTTTCAATCCTCAACCTCCTGTGCTGAGTGTGTGGAGTTTGCACATTCTCCGTGACCTTGTGGGTGTCCTCCAGATTCCCTGTTTTGTTCCCGCAGCCTAGAGATGTGCAACTTAGTAGGTTCATTGGTCACGGTACAGTGTGAGTGGGAATGTTTGGGGGGGGAGGGGGTGGTCGATGGGAATAATAGAGGTGGCTTGCGAATAGAGTCATTGAGTTATACAGCGTGGAAACAGTCCCTTCGTCCCAACTTGCTCACACCGGCCAACATGTCCCAGCTACACTCGCCCTGCCTTTGTGCATTTGGCCCTTAACCCTCCAAACCTGTCCTATCCATGTAGCTGTCTAACTGTTTCTTAAACGTTGGGTAGTCCCTGTCTCAACTACCTCCTCTGGCAACGTGTTCAATACACCCACCACCCTTTGTGTGAAAAAGTTACCCTTCAGATTCCTATTAAATCTTTTCCCCTTTACTTTAAACCTATGTCCTCTGGTCCTCGATTCACCTAGTGAGCTGTGAGCTAGCATAGAACAGATGGGCTGAATGGTCTCTTTTCTCATCCAAAACAATTATGGAAACCAACACGGGTTACATACACAATGGAGCAGATGAATTAATGTAAAATAAATGGGTTTGTACTGTAACTGAAGCAGGTACATTTAAATGCCAAGAACAATATGTGCAATAAAATTATTATTTTTATTTTCTTAATTCAGAATTATTTTCAAGACAGGTTCAGTAGAAGTGAATTGTATTCCTCCACAAACAAGTGAATAATAATCAGCGACAATCATCCTATTTTATAATTTGAAACAAGAGGCTAAAACTTGTACCTAACTTTCCAGCAGAAAGAATGTTTGCCTTCTATCTGCTAATCCATGTCCATTCAACCTGTGGTTGTCACCAAGATGAACAACTTTTGTTTAGAGGGAAGGCAGGACTCCTGAGGGTACTGTCCATTAAAAAAAAAATAAAAATAAACTTTATTCAACGTATAAAATATATACAAAACAGGTACTGAGCAAATAAGTTCTTCCGACATTCTTAAAGACCATACATAGGGGCATTAACATCACACGCTGCCCCCCAGTGTCCAGCAGCGGAAGGACCTTAGACTGTGGCCCTCACCCACAGAGCCTTGGTGTTGGCTGCACCGAGCTTCAGTGCGCCCTCAGCACGTACTCCTGCAGTCTGGAGCGGGCCAGCCGGCAACATTCCCAGATGGCCATCTCGCTCTGCTGGGAGGTCATCAAAGATCGGACAGACCAAAGAGTGTCTTGAGACTTTCCACCAGCACTTGACCTCCATTTCTGAACATGTCCCTGGGAAAAGTCCGTAAATCAGGGAGTCCTCTGTTACGGAGCTGTGTGGGATGTACCATCACAGACGCACTTGCATGGCCATGAATAATACCTCCAGCCTGCAACAAAGGTGGTGGAGGTGCTAAAATGGAAACAGCCTTGTCACACTCCGTCAGAAGGACCCTTGGAAATAGGGGGAGGAAGGTGAGTTTATAGACTTGCTCATTGCATCATTTAAATCTCATTTTTACGGGCTAATAATGGGAAAAAAAGCATACTTAAATTCTGGAAAAATGCACCTACACCAGCAATAAAAATGTGGATATCAAATATGTTTGAAAACTACATCTGGAAGAGATGAGATTCCTCTTAGCAGGCAAAGCAGACCACTTCCAAAAGACGTGGTCTACGTTTTTGGAACTATTACAAGCATAAGGTGCAATAGTAATTAAAATTTAAAATAAATAAATAAATAAATAAATAAAAGGTACCAGGATCTGGCAACGGGGGGTAAAAAAAAAAAAAACCCCCAACAAAAACAGACTTGGTTGGTAGTCCCCTTTCTGCGGAGTTTAATGTTATAATAGAGCAATTGTTTCTCCTTTCTTTTTCCTTCTTTTCTAGGGTCTACTTTCTTTCTTTACTTCCTTCTCTAACTTCTTTTCTAAGGGGCTTTCTTTTTTCAACACTCTCTTGCACCTTCACGACTCTTGCGCACTTTCCTTACTTCCTTTACTTCTATCTTTTTCTTAAAGCTCAAAAAATGAAGCGGTACAAAAAATGTATTAAGACATATGTGTTGTGTATTATTGTAACTTACCGTACTTCTAATTAAAATAAACAAACAAATAAATAAATAAAATAAAAAATAATAAATCTCATTTTTATTTCCTCCAGCTCTTCACAACAACTTCCTTCATTTCATCCGTAACTATTTCCCCATGGACCTTTTCCTCTTTGTGGCATGCATTCTGGTAGGCGTGTCCCTAGGCCTGGCTGATCCACTCGTAGACGAGGAGTGGGATGTCTGGAAGCAGAGTTATGGAAAGATCTACTCTAACACGGTAATAAATTCAGGCTGACCACTCTGATGAAGCACTGAAGGGAGCATTGCATTTTTGCAGTAGTTGGGAGCTCTCTGTCCATCTGCCTGTTAATGTTGTTTAGGTGCATGTGACAAAATCCCACTGCACCATTTCAAGAGCAGCATTTCCATGACAATTAAGGTCATTTAACATAAAGTAACGGTGGCTATTAGCCACTTCTAAAGTCAAATGTGTAAGGCTCAAAATATAGTAATGTGAGCAAAGCAACTAGTTGTCATGGGAATGATCTGGTACGACACAAAAAGGTGGGTCAGGTAGCATCTCTGGAGAAAAGGAATAGCTGACATTTCGGGTCGAGACTCTTCTTCAGACCTGACCCGACCCGAAACGTCACCCATCCCTTCTCTCTGGAGATGCTGCCTGAGCCGCTGAGTTACTCCAGCTTTTTGTGTCTATCTTTGGTTAAAGCCAGCAGCTGCCGTTCCTTCTTACACATAATGATCTTGTGTGACCTGGTGAGGCATCAGAGATCTCCACCATCCATCCCGCTGATGCTTGAAGGATTGGAGAGGTCGGAGAAACCTCCTAGTCAACCGGTCAATGGAACATTTGAATAGCATTAGTCATTCATGCATTATATATGTTAATCCAGCTGTTCATAACTTCTAATGTTCTAGGAGCGGAGTAAGGCCATTCGGCCCATCATCTACTCCATTATTCAAACATGGCTGATCTATCTTTCCCTCTCAACACCATTCTCCTGCCTTTGCCCCCAAACCCGTGGCACCCTTACTGATCAATAATCTGTCAATCTTTGCCTTGGAAATAGCCATTGACTTGGCCTCCACAGATTCACCACCCTCTGACTAAGGACATTCCTTCTCATCTCCCTTCTAAAGGTACATCCTTTCATTGTGAGGCTATGGCATCTGGTCCTAGGCTCTCCCACTAGTTGAAACTTCCTCCCCACATTCACTCTATCCAGGCCTTTCACTGTTCGATAAGTTTTAATGAGGTACCCCCTCATCCTTCTGAACTCCAGCGAATGCAGGCCCATGCCTGCAAACGCTCATCGTGTGATAACCCAATCATTCCTGGGATCATTCTCATAAACCTCTTCTGGACCCTCCCCAATGCCAGCACATCCTTCCTCAGATATGGGGCTCAAAACTGTTCACAATACTCCAAATGTGGTCTGACCAGTGCTTTATAAATCCTCAGTATTGCATCCCTGTTTTTGTATTGTATCCCTCTCAAAATATGTTGCTTAACCTGCTGTGATCTTTTTTAGCAAGGAGGATTATAATATATCTAATATATATGCAAAAAAATACAGTGACCAGTTATGTAAGCGCTGTTTCGGATCGAGACCCTTCTGAAGAACGGTCTCGACCCGAAACGTCGCCTATTTCCTTCGCTCCAAAGATGCTGCCTCACCTGCTGAGTTTCTCCAGCATTTTTGTCTACCTTCGATTTTCCAGCATCTGCAGTTCCTTCTTAAACAGTTATGTAAGCGTATTCATTTGCTATTTTCTGAAACCAGTCTATAAAACAAGGCTTTATTGACTGTACATTAACCTTACCTCAATGTGCCTTGTGTAGGAAGAAGATCAAGCTAGGCGAGCGGTGTGGCTGGAAAATCTGTGGCACATTCAAGCTCACAATGTTCTGTATGGTCAAGGAAATTCTTCTTATAAAATGGCCATGAATCAGTTTGGTGATCTGGTGAGTGTATATGTGTACCTGGACTTCTTGTTTTGATGCTAATTAAGATTATTTCCTTTATCTTGGTCATTTGTAATGAACCAAATGTAAGATGCACTAAATACAGTGCCTCCACTGTTCAACTGCTTGCTGTGTATATATTTGGAGTCTGAAGAAGGAACCTGATTCCAAACCTTGACTATCCATTCCTTTTGCAGATGCTGCCTGGCCTGTTGAGTTTATCCTCCACATTGTTTTTTGCTAGAAAATTATTGATATTTCCTGCTAATTTAATTCTATTCTACTTTATTTATGCTGCTGCAACATGGTGATTTGAAGTTAATCATGAAAAAAATGCTTCTATTGTTTCTATTCCTCTCTGACTTGCTTTGAATATCTTGTGATTTTTTTCCTCTTGATCGCAGCTATCAAGAGTTTGATTCTATTTCCAGTGGCATTTTCCCTTTCTATCCAATGCACATCCAGGAAGATCCATCCATCTCGTTCTTTGTTCACTTCCATAAAAAATATGTCTTCCAGTTATGAAATTAATGGAACGATGTGAATGACCCTTGCATAAACAAATTGACTTTGTGTTTATATTTGGAGAAATAGCCTTGCAGTAATAATTAAACAACCATTTCTTCCAGACATCTTTGGAGTTTAATCAGTTGTACACTGACATGAAAATATATGAATTTTCAAATCTCACCATTGAGGGATTATTTGATGTTGGATTGGAAGAATCTGATGAAGTTGGTGAACTTGGTGCTTTTCCTAGAAAAATTGACTGGCGTCAAGAGAGGTTGGTCAGAGAAGTAAAGCATCAGGTACTTACTTCTTCTCACCATGTCTGTTTCATGATTTTGTGCAAAACAATAGTTGCATTGGTAGACAAAAATGCTGGAGAAACTCAGCGGGTGAGGCAGCATCTATGGAGCGAAGGAATAGGTGACTTTTTGGGTCCAGACCCTTCCTCAGACTGAAGAAGGATCTCGACCCGAAACGTCACCTATTCCTTCGCTTCATAGATGCTGCCTCACCTGCTGAGTTTCTCCAGCATTTTTGTCTACCAATGCAACTACCTTCGATTTTTCCAGCATCTGCAGTTCTTTCTTAAACAATCATTGCAGTGGAGTCAGTAGAGAATGAATGAATACTTTATTGTCAACCCCTAACCCCGGGTCCTCCTTTGTTCCTTCCTTTGTTGGAACTATAGTATGATTTCTGTTGAATACTTTGGGGCGGCATGGTGGCGCAGCAGTAGAGTTGCTGCCTTACAGCACCAGAGACCCAGGTTCGATTCTGACTAAGGGTTGTTACTGTACCGAATTTGTACGTTCTCCCCAGGACCTGCATGGACTTTCTCTGGATACTCCGGTTTCCTCCCACACTCCAAAGACGTACAGGTTTTTAGCTTAATTAGCTTCAGTAAAATTGTTAATTGTCCCCAGTGTGTGTAGGATAGTGTTAATGTGCGGGGATCGCTGGTCGGCGCAGACTCGGTGGGCCTAAGGGCCTGAATCCACATTGTATATCTCTAAACTCTAAATTTTGGCTCTGAGAATTCTGGTAGACCTGCATGATTCATGAGGTCTATGGTCAGCCAGTGTTTATTTATAGATCAATCCATATACTGTAAATTCATAGAAGAGGATGGAGTCAAGGAAACAATTTTCCCTAACCAGTAGGTTCTGGTGGTGCGAAGGATAATGTGCAATTGGGTGAAAAATGTAAATCCAAATTTATTGCCAAGCCATTTATTTTTGTTTGGGTATACTGTAGAAATTCAGTTGCATAAATTTGGGGTCATTAGAACCTCCCAATGCCCATGTTTGGATCTAACATTTTAGATATCTGAAAATATTGAGTCAGGGAAAATAAAATATACTAAAGCTGTAAAACATTATGAGCAGAATAGATCGGGTAGATGTTCAGAGTCCATGGCCCAGAATAGGGGAATCAAGAACCAGAGGACTTGGGTTTAAGGTGAAGGGGGGAAAAGATATAAAAGGAATTTGAGGCGTAACTTTTTTACACAAAGGGTGGTGGGTGTATGAAACAAACTGCCAGAGGAGGTAGTTGAGGCAGGGACTATTGCAAAGTTTAAGAAACAATTAGACAGGTAGATGAATAGGACAGGTTTAGAGGGATATGGGCCAAACGCAGGCAGATGGTACTAGAGTAGATGGGACGTTGTCCACTTGGACCAGTTTGTGCTATTCATGTTCAATTGAGGTAATAAAGTATGAGGAAAATGCTTCATCCTTTTGGCAATTGCTAAGTCACCTGTTTTTTTTCCTCTCAGGGGCGGTGTAATTCCTGCTATGCATTTTCTGCTATTGGGGCTCTGGAAGGACAACTGGCCAAGAAGAAACATCAATACATGGAACTGAGTGAACAAAATATTATTGACTGTTCAGATGAATTTAAGAACTATGGCTGCAGGGGTGGCTTGCCATATCGTGCCTTTAAATACATGCGTGATTATGGCATTCAGTCCAGTACATCATACCCATACCGAGGAAAGGTACAGTCAAAGTCTTACTTTCCCCTCTTCGTGCAGTTGAATGTCGGTGATACTATCATCTCAGTTTTTAAATTCTTGTTATAAATTTAACAAATGTTTTTTTCAGAAGCGGGTGATTCTCATGTCAAATTATAAACAGAAGCACGTTTGGAAGTGTGGAATTGTGATGTCCTTTATTCCCACAGTGTGTTGAGAACTAGGACAAGTTTTCCACAGTTCTTCACTATCACTGAATGATAACAGAATTATAATACCTTTCAAACAATGCTAATTCTTTGAACATAATCCACTGCACTCCTTACAATGAAGATGCTTCCAGCATGTTGCTGAGCAGAGTTTTCACTTCCCCGTACGATGGGACTAATTGTTAGAAGCCATCAGCAACATATATATATATATATATATATATTTGTCCAATGGGATATGAAAGTTGTCAAAATAGTTGTCATTGAAATTATTATTTGTCATATGTTAAACATACATTTCTTTGTTTCAATTACAGAGAAATGATAAATGCTTATTCAAGAGTTCTCAGAGTGTCATCAAAATTAAAGGATTTAAAAGGCTTAAGAACAATAAAGACAAACAATTGGCTCGTATGGTTGCAAGAGTTGGTCCAATTTCTGTTCTCATTCATGCTTCGCATAGTTCCTGGAGGTTTTATAAGTCAGGTAAAGAAACTCCAGATCTTATAGTCTGTCACGGCGGTTCAGCTCCCATTACCCTATTATTCTACACAAGGCATGTAGGAGAAAGATTGGGGATGTAACACATTTTCAGAATCTCAATTTTCCTGTATAACATTGACTGCTCAATTAAACGTCTTGTAACCATCTTCCTCTCTATCATCCCTTGGAATCCTTCAGTTCTTGAAAGTCACTGAAAGTTTCCCCCTTTGACAACACACCCTCAGTCTTCTGTTTACAAGGGGCCAAAATATAAGATAATAGGAGCAAGAATGGCTCCCTTGGCCTCTCAAGCCTGCCCAATCATTCAATATCATCTTAACTCCTCTTCTTCGCCAGTTCCCCATAACCCACAATTTTTCAATCTTTAAAATATTTGTCTCTCTGTCCATTATATTGCTTTCATCACCCTCTGAGGCAGAGAATTTCATAGATCCACTCTCCAATGAGGGAAAAAAACATCTTTGCAGCTCAGTTTTAAAATTCTGTCCCTTGACATGTAACACGTTCCTTTTGTTTATGACACTCCCACTCGTGCAAACATCTACTCTTGGATGTTTGAACAAGGTCATCCCCCTCAATTTGAACTCCAAGATGACATTCTCAAATGTTCAATGTTTCCTTGATAGAACAACTCTCCCACCCCATACATTAGACTGGTGAATCCTCCTTGGACTACTTCCAATGGAACTATTTAGATAAGGGAGCCAAAACTGTGCAAGTCCTCACTAACACCCTCTACAACTGTTACAAAATGTCAATATCTTGAAATTCCAACCCTTTTACAATATTGGCAAAAATGCCTCTGGTGTCTTAACTGCTTCTTGGATCTTTAGTTAAGTTTAGAGATACAGCGCAGAAACAGGGCCTTTGGCCCACTGAGTCTGCACCGACTGACGATCCCCGCATATTAATATTATCCTACACACACCAGGACCGATTTTACATTTATACCAAGCCAAATAACCTGTACGTCTTTGGAGTGTGGGAGGAATCCGAAGATCTCAGAGGAAACCCGCGCGGTCACGGGGGGAGAACGTACAAACTCCGTACAGACAGCACCCGTTGTTAGGATCGAACCCGGGTCTCTGGAGCTGTAAGCACTGTAAGGCAGCAACTCTACTGCTGCGCCACCATGCCGCCTGACCTGACAGATAACATTTTCTGATTCGTGCACTAAAACACCTTGATTCTTCTGAAATTCACTAATTTGCATTCTCTCTCCATTTGGATAATAATTAGAACTTATATCTCTCTTACTGAAGGGCATTGATATCACACTTCTTCACACCACTGATCCAAGAACATTATCACAGACGATACAATATCTTGTGCTCTGATTTTATAATTTTTTTATTGTAATTTGTGATGTGTGTTTGGAATCGTCTGTATCCACAACACCTTTGACTGTCTTTCAGGTGTCTACGACAACAGTCACTGCAAGCAAAAGCTTATTAACCATTCAGTGCTCTTGATCGGGTATGTGGATAGACACCCAAAAAGCTACTGGATTATTAAAAACAGGTAAATAATATCGGCAGTTTATCAGTTAGGATGGAAAGATTTTATATCCTGGATATTATATAAGAATATAAGAGTCTGAAGTAGGGTCTCGACCTGAAATGTCATCTATTCTTTTTCTCCAGAGATGGTGTCTGACCCACTGAGTTACTCTAACTTTTATCTGTCCAGCTACTTTTTTATATAAGAATGATGTTGGTAGCAAGTGCTTGGCATTAGTTCATCCAATTAGGACAGGATTAAGGTGTAGAGACTCGAAATTGTTGAAATTGGGGTTGAATGCTGCAATGCAGATGAATGAACAAAATATAACTTTGAACGTAGACTACTTTGCCCCTCTAATTCCCAGAGCAGCATTAACGACAAAAAGGAGTGTGTGTTCCGGCTCCAGGCATTTTAAACTCTCCAACAAAATGTCTGATCTGGCAAATATCATTCATCTCACTTGAATTCTCCTTACATGGAGACACCTCCCCTTGCTTTGGCTCATTATAATGTGATCTGGTCCTCTAGCTGTCTTAGGCCAACCTCATCTCCATGTCTGAGGATTGTCCTGCCCGACTGCCAATTGAAGATTTCATCTTGAATAGATTTCACCTGTTCTGTCTTTACCTGACACGAGAGCTCACTGCATTGTCTGATTAGATGAATCCTTGGTTTTGCCCTTTGAAGGACAACGGTCATAGAGTCATGGAGCACTGAACCATTGGCGCAACTTGTCCATGCCGACCATCCCCATCCAGGCTGGTTCCATTTGCCTGCTTTGCTCATATCTCGCTAAACTTTTCCTGTCCATGTACCTGTTCACATGTCTGTTAAATGTTATGATAATATCTGACTCAACCATCTCCTCTGGAAACTCATTCCATATATTCACCACAGTCTGTGAAAAAGTTTCCCCTCAGGTTCCTGTTAAATCTTGCCCCTCTCATCTTAAACCTATGTTTCTAGTTCTTAATTCCCTACCCTAATGACTGTGCATTCACCCTATCTATTCCCCTCATGATCTTATACTCCTATATAAGATCACCACTCAGCTTCTTGTGCTTCAAGGAGAAAAGCTTTAGCCTGCCCAACCTCTCCCTGTAGCTTAGGCCCTTGATTCCTGGCAAAATCTTCTCTGCATGCTTTCTAGTTTAATAACATCCTTTCAGTAGCGGAGTGACCAGTACTGAACACAGTACTCCAATTGTAATCTCATCAATGTCTTGGGGTGGCACGGCACCCCAAGACATTGAGCTGCTGCCTTACAGCGCCAGAGACCCGGATTCAACCTGACTATGGGTGCAGTTTGTACGGAGTTTGTACATTCACCCCGTGACTGCATGGGTTTTCCCTGGGAGCTCTGGTTTCCTCTCAGACTCCAGAAGTACTGGGTTAATTTGGCTGCAATAAAAATTGTAAATTGCCCCTGTACGATAGTGTTAGTGTACGCAGATCGCTGGTCGGCACGGATTCAGTGGGCCGAAGGGTCTGTTTCTGTGCTGTATCTCTTAACTAAACTAAACTAAACTAAACTAAACTGTAATTATAACATCCCAACTTCTATCATCAATACCTTGACTGATGAAGGCCAATGAAGACAAATATCCTTCTTTACCACCCTATTTATGTGATGCCACTTTAATTGAACTATGTACCTGTTCTCCGAGATCCCTCTGCTCTACAATACTCCCCAAGGCATTGCCATTCAATATGGTTTGACTTCCCAAATGCAACACCTCATACTTATCTGCAATAAATTCCATTAGCCATTCCTCAGCCAAATTGCCCGGCTGATCAAGATCCTGCTGTAAGTTTTGATAGGTGCCTTCACTGTGAATTGAACAAACAGTCCTTAGATTATCGGTGGAAAATGCTCTGGGCTGAATTGAATCCTCTTAAAACTGATCTGTGCACAAAAATATGACATAACGTAATATATAACGAGCATGCACAGCAGGCCAGGCAGCATCCGTGGGCAGGGAAATAGAGTCAATGAAAGGTCATCATTAGGAAGAACCAACACTGTTTCCCGCTCCACAGAGGCTGAATACTTCCAGCACCTACTCAATGATTTTATATTTTCAGTATTGGCAATATTATGCTCCACCGCCTTTCAAATTCCACTGAATCTTCCAAATTATATATCTGTATATATCTGGACATCCCCTGAAGTACAGCGGCCCAACCAATGTGTCAGCATCAACGTGCACAGTCCATTCAAGCTAAATTAAAAAGATATTGCATGTGTGACAGGAACAACTTGCAAAATTATGTATGGTCTTCACATTGAATGAGCGTTGACCTGATTCAAGCATTTATGACTGTTCTTTCTTTGCACAGCTGGGGAACTTCCTGGGGTGAGAATGGTTACATGCGAATAATTAAAGGCAAGAACATGTGTGGAATTAACTATTGCGCTGCGTATCCTGAAATCTGAAGATTTTAGACTTCAATATAGTAAAGTGTTTAGCAACTCTTTTGTGAGAATCACATTGTTATATCCTTATGTAATAAAGATGAATTTGATCTGGGAAGCCAGGTGAACCCGACTCCATGAGGATCAATGCATATAGTTGTGCTGTTTATTTTTCAAATCCTTGTTCATGTTCGCTTCTATTTTGTTTGTGTGCTTCTTGTGATTAATAAAGGAGACTGTGCATGAATCTGTTTCTTGCAGTTTGTATTTCTTTGAGACAATTGATTCAATAGAGTCGAGTCAAGAGTCAAGAGAGTTTATTGTCAATTACAGACCAAAAAGGAGTTCAAAGGGTTTTTAGATGAGGAAACCACCACCATATATCCCGATGGACTCTTTCCCAGTAATCAGTCACCTCCAAAAAAAATCTTCCTTCCTCCGCAATAATCCCCCCAGAGCAGATCTACCCTCCTCACCAATAATCCCACTCACGTCCATTTCCACTCTCTGGTCACTTTTCCAGGTTCTCCCAATCTCTCAAACTCTTGAGATCAAGGCTGCTGAACATTATCCCCTCCTCAGCCCACTATGATAGTTTTCTGGAGCCCCTGACACTGATCTTCTTTCTAGTCACCACCGCCAAACCTCTGGCTTCACAAAGCAATGGTAAAAGCATGGATGGATGAATTTCCAACCTAGATTGACTCATCCATTTCTTCAAAGGGCGGCACGGTGGCGCGGAGGTAGAATTGCTGCTTTACAGCGCCAGTGAATCAGGATTGATTCTGACTATGGGTGCTTGTCTGTACGGAGTTTGCACGTTCTCCCCGTGACCTTCGTGGGTTTTCTCCGAGATCTTCGGTTTCCTCCCACACTCCATAGACGTACAGGATTGTAGATTAATTGCCTTGGTATAAATATAAAATTGTCCCTAGTGTAGGATTGTGTTAATGTGCGGGGATCGCTGGTCAGGTGGACTCAGTGGGCCGAAGGGCCAGTCTCCGCACTGTATATCTAAACTAAACTAAACGCCGAAGTCTGCGTAACTCCATCTCCGTGAATGCACATGTCATTATTAGATATTTGTTTGCAGGAAGCACATCCGATCAGGAGCACACTTTATCCACATAAATCAAACTTCATCATCTTTAGAGTTACTAACTGGGCTAAAAAACCTTTTTGTCACTTTTGGATGACTAAATGAACTCCAACTTAATTGTGGCAACAATCTGGCACAAGCTATTGCCAATGCTGTAGGAAGGGACTGCAGATGCTGGTTTAGACAGAAGATAGCCACAAAATGCTGGAGTAACTCAACAGGACAGGCAGCCTCTCTGGAGAGAAGGAATGGGAGAACATCACCTATTTCTTCTATCCAGAGACGCTGCCTGCCGCGCTAAGTTACTGCAGCATTTTGTGTCTAGCCATTGCCAATGCATTGGGTACTTGTCCATTTACATCAAAGAAGTAAGCATGCTTCAGATGTAAAATAATCAATGGTTCTGTTCAACTTCCAAGGGACAAAAAGTTGTCATCAACTTTAGCACCTGGTTAGCAACTGGTTTTGCGCTTGGAATGCTTGAGAGCATATAGACATCAAGTAGACCTCAAGTCAAGCCCAGAGAAAGAGTTTGATCACAAGAAGTAAGGAGGTGTGTGGATCTGGGAACAAGCGCTAAGAAGATGCGAAGAACCGGAAAGAACATGATCAGAAACATCACCCGTCCTTGTTCGCCAGAGATGCTGCCCGACGCGCTGCCCGACGCTAAATCCAGCACTTTGTGCCTTTTGTTGATTCATGATACTCGTTGATGTGGGTCATGTTGATGTTGATACTCATTCAATCTGGCCATTTGTCCAGGTCGATAAAGCAGCATCTCCCACGTAGCTACTCTCCAGTGCTGCCTGGTATAGGACATGGTGGCCTCCTAACCCCAGACACACAGGACATCCTGTACACCTCTTGTCCCAGTATTTAGACACAAGCATTCTAGAAATGCCCTACTCACTCTTGACTCCCAATAGTTTATCTGAGTACTCCCATGGTGGTGGCTTGAGCTAGTGGCCACATTTACCCTTGCAGTTAATGTGAATACTGTACGTGTGATTCCTTCAGGGCCACACGGTGGTGCAGCAGTAGAGTTGCTGCCTTACCGCGCCAGAGACCTGGGTTCGATTCTGACTACGGGTGCTGTCTGTACGGAGTACATTCTCCCTGTGACCGCATGGGTTTTCTCCAGGTGCTCCGGTTTCCTCCCGCATTCCAAGTCGTGCAGGCTTGCGGGTTAATTGGCTGCTATAGATTGTCCCTAGACTGTAGGAACTAATGTACAGGGTAATTTTTGGTCGGTGCGGACTCGGTGGGCTGAAGGGCCTGTTTCTACACTGTACCTCTCAACTAAATCTCTAAACTAAACTTTGACCGTGTGTGTATCAACGCATGCACGCATGCAATGTGCAGAAACCTCGAGTAAACCATACCGTACACTGGAAACTCACGACGTAAATGTGAAAACCATGACTTCAGTCGGCACCAGTTATTTCCACTTCCATGAAGGTGACAGGGAGTAATACTAAATATTGTGAATTGATGTGAAAAACTGTGTCACCAGAGTTGCATAAATGCAAAAATCCTTTGCAAAACAAAAAGGTGATCATGATAATATCTTTAGTGATCCAACTGAAACAATCAGGTTTGTGCATTGCTATTTCAGTACACGATTTCTGAAAACAAATGGTGGGGAAGAGGCGCAGTGGTAGCGTTGTTGTCGTTGGAACAGCGCCCGAGACCTGGGTTCGAAACCTGACTGTGGTTGCTGTCTCTACAGAGTTCATTCCTTCTCCCTGTGTCTGCTTGGGTTTTCTTGGGGCACTATGGTTTCCTCCCACACACCATAGACGTACCGGTTTGTAGGTTAATTGGCTTGGGTAAAATTGTAAAGACTCAACCCATGAGTAAAATGTTCTTCAGATATCCCAAGATCAATAGTTCTCTAGATTAGATGAGAGACCAGTAATCACTTCAGGGCATTGCACAACACACACCGTTTCCTCAGTTTTCTACTGAATCTCATTTCTTTACACAAATATTATTTCTCTTTAACTTGGACCTTGCATTAGAGGGACATATATACTTATATAATCGTGTATATGTTTGTTCTATATTTGTTTTGTTTTTTTATTCCTTATGTCTCTTTTTTCTCTCGGCTGTCACTAGCACTGATTTGATAAACTCATATAAGAAAAAACACAATATGAAACGATATGTAACTTTTTATGAGGATTCGCCTAGGGGGAGGAGCTCAATGTATAACAACATCACGGAGGTCTATACATTTTTTGCCATCGTTGATGGCTATTCGTCCTTAAGGTATCTTCCCTTAGATACCTTAATAGCACCTTTTTTTTTAAAGCACAAGCAAGATTTTTATCTGTTTAATTTTTTTGAAAGTAATTGTGTATCACATTCTTTTTTTCTTTTTCTAAGGCACTTTACAAGAAGGAGATGCAATATAAATCTAATAAACCGGGATGACCACCCAAGTCCTAAAGTTCTGAGGTATTTGTTTGCACCATATGATTCAGGAATATTACCCTGATTTACAATGCAAGACGATAGACAAATAAAGAATGGAGGAATTACATTTTGTAGTTGGAATATACGGGGTGCCAACGAACCAATTAAGAGGGGTAAAATTTTTGCCCAACTAAAATCGTTGAAAAGCGACATAATGTTTTTGCAGGAGACACACATGAAACAACAAACACAAATAAGATTAAAGGCGAATTGGATAGGCCAAACATACTACTCCTCATTTACTTCTAAATCTAGGGGTACAGCTATTCTTATTAGGAAAGGTATTCCTTTTAAATTAAAGAATACCATATCAGATAAAGAGGGAAGATATATTATAGTTTCGGGTGAAATTTATGCAACCCCACTAACTTTGATAAATATTTATGCTCCGAACTTTGATAACCCCCACTTTTTTGATAAAATTATTGACATAATATCAGAGTTTAATTACCAAAATGTGATAATAGGGGGGGACTTTAACTGTGTTTTAGATTCATATCTAGATAAATCAGCAAAACAAAAGAAGAGCAATTTAAAATCTAAAACTAGCGAACTTCTAAATACATATATAAAAAATACGAATATAATAGATGTATGGAGATCTGCTAATCCAGTTGGAAGGGAATACTCGTTTTACTCTTCGGTGCATAAAACTTATTCAAGAATTGATTATTTTTTAGTGGATATGAAATTAATGCCATATACAAACAACCCAACATACCACATTAGTAGTATCTCAGATCACTCCCCGTTGACATTTTCAGTAAAATTTGAGGGAATGCCGGGCAAAATTTTTTTTTGGAGGTTTAATACACATATTTTAAATGACGTGCAAGGCTATCAATATTTAAAACAACAAATGGAACTTTTTTTCGATACAAATGATATACCAGGTACTTTGCCTTCTTTATTATGGGAAACTTTTAAGGCATTTATGAGAGGAATTATAATTTCATATCAAAGTTTTCAAAATAAAAAGAATAAGACAGAACAATTGTTGTTAGAACAAGAAATCAGACAGTTAGAGATGGATAATGCCAAAGATTCCACGACAGATAAACACAATAAGATAATATTACTGAAATTTAAACTTAATCGAATTTTATCGGCAAGGGTAATAAGACTATTCCAAATGACAAAACAGGAACATTTTGAGTTTGGTGACAAACCACATAAGCTTTTAGCTCGCCAATTGAAAAAACAAGAAAAGGAAAATACTATAACCAAAATTAAATCAGAGAAAGGAGAATTACTAATACTACCTAAAGATATTAATAATAGATTTGCCCAATTTTATCAAAACTTATATACATCTAAAATTAAAAGAGAAGATAGTAAAATAAAAATTTTTCTAGATAATTGTAATCTTCCAATACTGGACCTTTTGGAACAAGAGGAATTAGGAGCTCAAATTACAATCAAAGAAATAGGTGAAACAATAAAATCGCTGAAAAATGGTAAGACACCGGGACCAGATGGTTTTAATAATGAATTTTATAAAAAATTTCAGGAGATAACAACCCCTTATTTATTTAATTTATACTCCCATGCTTTTAAAGAAAACAAACTACCTGAAACACTAACAGAATCAACTATTACACTTATTCCAAAAAAAAGATAAAGATTTAGAAGATCCGGGCTCGTACAGAGCTATATCACTTTTAAATACAGATCAGAACATTTTAGCAAAGATTTTATCAAGAAGATTAAGCAAATATATTAGTAAATTGATAAACCCTGATCAAACGGGGTTTATACCTAAAAGATACTCATTTAATAATCTGAGACGTCTGTTTAATATAATGTACTCGCATAAAGTAGAGGAAGAAGATATATCAATTATTTCTTTGGATGCAGAGAAAGCATTTGATCAGGTAGAGTGGCAATACTTATATAAAGTACTACAAAAATTTAATATGGGAGAGAATTTTATAAGATGGGTAAAATTATTATATGATAAACCGATGGCAAGAATTTTAACTAATAACATGTTATCTCAAAAATTTCAACTATCAAGGGGTAATAGGCAGGGATGTGCACTATCACCCCTGCTATTTGCCCTTATGATAGAACCCCTGGCTGAAAGTATAAGAATTCATCCGAATATTCAGGGCTATAATACCAGAGACTCAAAGAATAAAATCTCATTATATGCAGACGATATACTTTTATATATTACAAAGTCACAAACGAGCATACCAAATTTATTAAACTTAATAGAGGAATTTGGGTCTTTTTCTGGATATAGAATAAACTGGAATAAAAGTGAAATCATGACATTAAAACCTCAAGAACCTACACACTTACTGAAGTTCCCCTTTAAAATCGCAACAGAAAAATTTAAATATTTGGGTATTCAGATTACTAGAAAATATAAAGCATTATTCAATGCTAATTTCATGCCTTTATTAAATAAACTTAATACGTTGATTAAATTTTGGAAAACACTTCCCTTATCATTATTAGGTAGAATAAATGCAATAAAAATGATCTTCCTACCACAATTACTATACCTATTTCAATCTATACCGGTATATATACCAAAATACTTTTTTTTTAAATTAGACTCTAATATTACTAATTATATTTGGGACTATAGATCACATAGAATCACAAAAAAACACTTATGTAAACCAAAAGAGGTCGGGAGACTTTCACTTCCGAATTTTATGTATTATTACTGGGCAGTGCATATTAAGAATATGATTTATTGGTTGGATAGTGCTACCCAACAGACAGAATGGATAAAAATGGAGAAGGAGGATTGCCATCCTAGTAATATAGGAACGATCCTCTTCTCCCCAAAAAAACTGAATAACACAATATATAAGAAGAACCCAATTATATATGGTACAATAAGAATTTGGAAACAAATAAAATTATCTTTAAAATTAAGAAATCTATCACTGTTAATGCCAATAGCGAATAACCCTTTATTTAAACCATCTCTTATTGATAAGACATATAACCAATGGGAAAGTCTCGGAATTAGAAGGATCGGGGATATGTATGAAATGGGAAACTTACTATCATTCCAACAATTACAATTAAAATTTAAATTGAAAAACAACCAATATTTTAAATATCTTCAGATTTGCGATTTCGTGAAAAAATATATACAAGGATATCAAAAAGTAACTCCTGACTTATTGGAAGAGGCAATGAATATTGAAGCTGACTCACAAAAATTAATATCATATTTATATAATAGTATTCTAAATATAGACCTACCATCGACAGAGGTACTTAGAGAAGAGTGGGAACGGGAACTAATGATAAAAATTACAAAGGTTAAATGGGAAAAATACCTGATATATATTCACAAATGTTCAATTAATGTAAGACATAATTTAATTCAATTTAAAATTGTACATAGATTATATTACTCAAAAACAAGATTGAACAAATTTTATCCAAATATATCCGCCACTTGTGATAAATGTCTAGCCCAAAAGGCAACTATAACACACTCCTTAGTCTCCTGCATAAAACTTTATAGATTTTGGAATGATATTTTTGAAATATTTACAAAATTATTCAAGACAAGAATGGAACCTAATACTGAAATGATTATATTTGGCGTAATGGAAGATGGGAATAAATTGAACACATCTCAAAATCTATTCCTTAACTATGGTTTAATAATAGCAAAAAAATTAATTCTTAAATTTTGGAAAGGTACATCAATACCAACGCTTAAAATGTGGATTGCAAGTATGTTGGACACCGCTCATCTTGAGGAAATGCGATTCCTCCTAATGGATAAATCAGACCAATTCATAACGAGTTGGTCTCCATAACTGTTTCAGGACTGGACGAGGGTTGGTCAAGACTATAAATAATGATCTCCTCTTTTTTTCTTTTCTTCTCTCTATTCTCTCTCTCAACTTTTTTCATTTACTCGTTTTCTTTTTTCACACACTATATATTTCACATCTTTCTATCCTTTACTATCTAACTTCTTTTTCTTATTCTAATCTTTTTTCAGTGTAACAAAAAAAAAAAAAGAAGTTGTACATAAAATGTATTATGAAAATATATATTAGGCACTTTGGTGCCATATGACTGTACTTACTTCTAATAAAATAAAATATTAAAAAAAAACAAAAAAAACTTGGACCTTGCCAAAGGAGTTCATGAATAAAACACCTAGCTACGGCCCACTATTATAGTTATTTAATCTTTTTAATTGTGTTGGATGCTGTAAAGCAGCTCACTTGGGTGAAATATCTGGAGGATGGTATTTTGCACTTGCCTAACTTCAAATGCTCCGGCTTTCTCTCCCAGTCCTTTCTCGGTAATAAGACTGTACAGATGAGATTGTCAGTGTTGCCATTTTCAGTTGGGTATATGTGATGTTTGTTGAATTTGTTGCATGATGGAAGTGTACAAACATACTCAAATAGAAGCAGGTGCACCCTTGCTGTCAAGGACTGAAGATGGACCTGACTTGAGCAAGATATAAGGCCAATCCTCTTCAATTCTGATGCACATTCAGTTACTGTTGCTATATGTCCATATTTGGGGCTTGTATGGGTCACTGAATTTGTAGGACAGTGCATGTGTACGGGGTGATCGCTGGTCGGTGCAGACTCGATGGGCTGAAGGGCCTGTTTCCGCGCTAAAGTCTCTCTAAAGTCTAAAGTCTATAGCAGTTTTCTACTGTTTTCTTTTTTATTTTATTTTTATTTTATATTTTTATTAGAAGTAGACATATTATAAAGTATAGTTACATATTATAGTAAAAAGACTTTTCATATACATCAGTCATACATTATTAAAATTTTCAATTATCAATTACTTCTGCTTCTAGTGTTTTTATTTTTTATAGAAAGAGAGAGAAAAAGAGGGTAGAAAGTTACAAATTAAAAAAAAACCCAGAAAAACAGAGGAGGTGGAATGGGTTACCTGTAATACGTCAATGGAGATAGGTTCGTAGATTATAAAGTATAGCTTTTCATCTGATCCTGAGTTCAAGTTTCATTTGGGTCCTCGTGCTGTGCCAATCTATCCCTTCAGATAGTTAATGAATGGAGCCCAGATTTTATCGAAAATATCTTGTTTGTCCATTAAGACAAGTCCAATTCTTTCTAAGTATAGGGTCTCCGACATTTCCGTAATCCACATATTAATTGTGGGGGTTGTAGGGCCTTTCCAAAATTTTAATATTAATTTTTTCTCGATTATTATACTGTAGTCGAGGAAATTTATTTGGTTTGTTGTGAGTGTTAAACTTTGTTCTGATATTCCAAGTATTATTAATTTTGTGTTTGGGTCCAGTTTTGTATTAATAACTTCTGAAGTTATTTCAAAAATATCAGTCCAGAAATGTTTGTTTTATACAGTTTGCAAACGTATGTGTTAAATTAGCCTCTAGATGTAGACATTTATCACAAATAGGAGAGATTTGTGGGAAGATTCTATTTAGTTTTATTTTAGAGTAGTGTAGTCTATGTAAGACCTTGAATTGTATTAAAGTATGTCTGGCATTTAATGAACATTGATGTATTTGTTGTAAACTTTCGTCCCACATATCTTTCGTTATAGGGTGACCTATTTCATTTTCCCATTTGTATCTATATGGTTCGGTCGGTGGTACCTCGTTGTTTAGTAGGGTGTTATAAATATAAGCTATTAGTTTTTCAGTATTAGGATGCTTGTTCAAACATTCATCAAGAATTTCTGATTCCCTACTCCTGTAGACTTGTGTATTAGATTTAACATAATCTCTAATTTGTAGATATCTGATGAAATTATTTGAGTGCAGTCCATAATTCTGTTGTAACTCTTGAAATGAGAGAAAAGTGCCTTTCCCATAAAGATGTCCAATATATTTGATTCCATAATTTTTCCATTGTGTGAAACCTTTGTCCATAAAGGATGATTTGAATGAAGGATTATTTACAATGGGAAGGCATAGTGGTATATTATTCAATTTTAAATCTTTTTTTATTTGTTTCCAAATTCGTATTCCACTATGTATTATGGGGTTTTCTTTATAGGTTTTTTTGTGCAGTTCTGTTTGAGGATTCCCAGTAATGTTCCCATAGCATGGAGCAATGCTGCCCCACAGTGGTCCTCCATGAGTAGGAACATTCACAGAACTGTGGTCGCACATCTCCCAGTCTCCCGCTCCGCCACATAGAAATTAATTTGAAAACTGTGGCATCTCATTTCTTTTGAACTACATTTAAAAATAATTAAAAAAGAAATTTACAGTCAGTTTTGTGATAGGGAAGTTTTTTTTTGAATCCCATGTGTGTACTAATCGTTGTTTCACCTTCCAGAGGCCCAGGAGCTGTTGGAGCGGACACAGAGGGAGGAGCTACGCCCGAGCGGTAGGGTTAAAACCCGAGCGCGGGGCTTGTTTTTTACAGAGGCCCAAGAGCCGTTGGAGCGGTCGCAGAGGGAGGAGCGGAACCCAAATCTGCAACGTTCCAACATCCCGTTCGCATTTCAAAACAAGTGGGCTTGAGGAAGCCGCTGTTTGGTGGAAGCGGACAAGGGGGAGCAGCTGATTGGGAAACAGATCCCTGCTGATTTCTTCCAGCAGTTTGTATTGTGTTGTACTTTGTATTGTATTGTATTGTACTTTGCATTGTATTGTACTTTGTATTGTATTGTATCCTAGGTAAGGGGGAGAATGACGGCCAGGGCAGTTTACTGTTCTGGATGTCAGATGTGGAAGGTCAAGGAATCTGATAACCTTCCAGACGTCCAGGTGCGTCGAGATGGATCTCCTAATGGACCGTATTAGGAACCTGGAGCAGCAGCTCGATGACCTCCGTCTGGTCAGGGAGAGCGAAGAAGTCATAGAGAGGAGTTACAGAGAGGTGGTCACTCCAAGACCACAAGAGGCAGGCAAGTGGGTCACGGTTAGGAGAGGCAAGGGGCAGAGGCAGGGACTAGAGAGTACCCCGGTGGCTGTACACCTTGACAATAAGTACTCCTGTTTGAGTACTGTTGGGGGGGACAGCTCACCTGGGGGTAGCAACAGCGGCCGGGCCTCCGGTACAGAGACCGTTCCTGTTGCTCAGAAGGGTAAGGAAAAGAAGAGGAGGGCATTAGTAATAGGGGACTCTATAGTTAGGGGGTCAGACAGGCGATTCTGTGGACGCAGTCGGGAGACCCGGATGGTAGTTTGCCTCCCTGGTGCCAGGGTCTGGGATGTGTCTGAACATGTCCAAGATATCCTGAAATGGGAGGGAGAGGAGCCCGAGGTCGGGTACATATAGGTACCAATGACATAGGTAGAAAAAGAGAAGGGGTCCTGAAAGGTGAATTTAGGGAGTTAGGAGGAGAGTTAAGGAGAAGGACCGCAAAGGTAACAATCTCGGGATAACTGCCTGTGCCACGCGACAGTGAGAGTAGGAATGGAGCGAGGTGGAGGATAAATGCGTGGCTGAAGGACTGGTGCAGAGGGCAAGGATTCAAGTTTCTGGATCATTGCGACCTCTTTTGTGGAAGGTGTGACCTGTACAAAAAGGATGGGTTGCACTTGAACCCGAGGGGGACCAATATCCTGGCGGGGAGATTTGCAAAGGCTACTGCAGAGACTTTAAACTAGAACGGTTGGGAGGAGGGACTCAAATAGAGAAAGTTCGTAGACAGTGTTTGAGGCAGGAGGCAGAGAAGGGTGTAGAAACATAGAAACATAGAAACATAGAAACATAGAAAATAGGTGCAGGAGTAGGACATTCGGCCCTTCGAGCCTGCACCGCCATTCAATATGATCATGGCTGATCATCCAACTCAGTATCCTGCACCTGCCTTCTCTCCATACCCCCTGATCCCTTTAGCCACAAGGGCCACATCTAACTCCCTCTTAAATACAGCCAATGAACTGGCCTCAATTACCTTCTGTGGCAGAGAATTCCAGAGATTCACCACTCTCTGTGTGAAAAAGGTTTTCCTCATCTCGGTCCTAAAAGATTTCCACCTTATCCTTAAACTGTGACCCCTTGTTCTGGACTTCCCCAACATCGGGCACAATCTTCCTGCAACTAGCCTGTCCAACCACTTAAGAATTTTGTACGTTTCTATAAGATCCCCCCTCAATCTTCTAAATTCTAGCGAGTACAAACCGAGTCTATCCAGTCTTTCTTCATATGAAAGTCCTGACATCCCAGGAATCAGTCTGGTGAACCTTCTCTGTACTCCCTCTATGGCAAGAATGTCCTTCCTCAGATTAGGAGACCAAAACTGTATGCAATACTCCAGGTGTAGTCTCACCAGGACCCTGTACAACTGCAGTAGAACCTCCCTGCTCCTATACTCAAATCCTTTTGCTATGAATGCTAACATACCATTCGCCTTCTTCACTGCCTGCCGCACCTGCATGCCTACTTTTAATGAATGGTGTACCATGACACCCAGGTCTCTTTGCATCTTCCCCTTTCCTAATCGACCACCATTCAGATAATAGTCTACTTTCCTGTTTTTGCCACCAAAGTGGATAACCTCACATTTATCCACATTATACTGCATCTGCCATGCATTTGCCCACTCACCCAGCTTATCCAAGTCACCTTGCAGCCTCCTAGCATCCTCTACACAGCTAACACTGCCCCCCAGCTTCGTGTCATCCGCAAATTTGGAGATGTTGCATTCAATTCCCTCGTCCAAATCATTAATATATATCGTAAATAGCTGGGGTCCCAGCACTGAGCCTTGCGGTACCCCACTAGTCACTGCCTGCCATTGTGAAAAGGACCCGTTTACTCCGACTCTTTGCTTCCTGTCTGCCAGCCAGTTCTCTATCCACATCAATACTGAACCCCCAATACCATGTGCTTTAAGTATGTATGCTAATCTCTTATGTGGAACCTTGTCGAAAGCCTTCTGAAAGTCCAGATATAACACATACACTGGTTCTCCCTTATCCACTCTGCTAGTTACATCCTCGAAAAATTCTATAAGATTCGTCAGACATGATTTACCTTTCATAATTCCATGCTGACTTTGTCCAATGATTTCACCACTTTCCAAATGTGCTGCTATCCCATCTTTAATAACTGATTCTAGTAGTTTCCCCACTACCGACGTTAGACTAACTGGTCTGTAATTCCCCGTTTTCTCTCTCCCTCCCTTTTTAAAAAGTGCGGTTACATTAGCTACCCTCCAATCCTCAGGAACTACTCCAGAATCTAAAGAGTTTTGAAAAATTATCACTAATGCATCCACTATTTCTAGGGCTACTTCCTTAAGTACTCTGGGATGCAGCCTATCTGGCCCTGGGGATTTATCGGCCTTTAATCCATTCAATTTACCTAACACAACTTCCCGGATAACCTTGATTTCACTCAGTTCCTCCATCACATTTGACCCCCGGTCCCCTGCTATTTCCGGCAGATTATTTATGTCTTCCTTAGTGAAGACAGAACCAAAGTAGTTATTCAATTGGTCTGCCATGTCCTTGTTCCCCATGATCAACTCACCTGTTTCTGACTGCAAGGGACCTATATTTGTTTTAACTAATCTTTTTCTCTTCACATATCTATAAAAGCTTTTGCAGTCAGTTTTTATGTTCCCTGTCAGTTTTCTTTCATAATCTATTTTCCCTTTCCTAATTAAGCCCTTTGTCCTCCTCTGCTGGACTGAATTTCTCCCAGTTCTCTGGTAGGCTGCTTTTTCTGGCTAATTTGTACGCTTCATCTTTTGTTTTGATACTATCCCTGATTTCCTTTGTTATCCACGGATGCACTACCTTCCCCGATTTATTTTTTTGCCAAACTGGGATGAACAATTGTTGTAGTTCATCCATGCAGTCTTTAAATGCCTTCCATTGCATATCCACCGTCAATCCATTAAGAATCAATTGCCAGTCTATCTTGGCCAATTCACGTCTCATACCCTCAAAGTTACCTTTCTTTAAGTTCAGGACCCTTGTTTCTGAATTACCAATGTAAAATGAGGGTAGAAGCAATAGGTAGGGGGGAAAGAAGAAAATAATAATAAACAGAGAATAAGAGGTGGTGGGGTTCTTAAATGTGTGAGTAGTGAGACAGAGGGGTGTAAAATGAGGGTAGAAGCAATAGGTAGCAAGGTGAAAAGTAAAAGGGGCAGGCAGACAAATCCAGGGCAAAAATCAAAAAGGGCCACTTTTCAACATAATTGTATAAGGGGTAAGAGCGTTGTAAAAACAAGCCTGAAGGCTTTGTGTCTCAATGCAAGGCGCATTCGTAATAAGGTGGATGAGTTGAATGTGCAGATAGCTATTAATGATTATGATATAGTTGGGATCACAGAGACATGGCTCCAGGGTGACCAAGGCTGGGAGCTGAACATCCAGGGATATTCAATATTCAGGAGGGATAGACAGAAAGGAAAAGGAGGTGGGGTTGCGTTGCTGGTTAGAGAGGAGATTGACGCAATGGAAAGGAAGGACATTAGCTTGGAGGATGTGGAATCGATATGGGTAGAGCTGCGAAACACTAAGGGGCAGAAAACGCTAGTGGGTGTTGTGTACAGGCGACCTAACAGTATTAGTGGAGTTGGGGATGGCATCAAACAGGAAATTAGAAATGCGTGCAACAAAGGTAAAACAGTTATAATGGGTGACTTCAATCTACATATAGATTGGGTGAATCAAATTGGAAGGGGTGCTGAGGAAGAGGATTTCTTGGAATGTAAGCAGGATAGTTTTCTAAACCAACATGTAGAGGAACCAACGAGGGAGCAGGCTATTCTAGACTGGGTATTGAGTAATGAGGAAGGGTTAGTTAGCAGTCTTGTTGTGCGTGGCCCCTTGGGCAAGAGTGACCATAATATGGTTGAGTTCTTCATTAGAATGGAGAGTGACTTTGTTAATTCCGAAACAAGGGTCCTGAACTTAAAGAAAGGTAACTTTGAGGGTATGAGACGTGAATTGGCCATGATTGACTGGCAATTGATTCTTATAGGGTTGACGGTGGATATGCAATAGAAGGCATTTAAAGACTGCATGGATGAACTACAACAATTGTTCATCACAGTTTGGCAAAAGAATAAATCAGGGAAGGTAGTGCATCCGTGGATAACAAGGGAAATCAGGGATAGTATCAAAACAAAAGATGAAGCATACAAATTAGCCAGAAAAAGCAGCCTAGCAGAGGACTGGGAGAAATTCAGTCCAGCAGAGGAGGACAAATGGCTTAATTAGGAAAGGGAAAATAGATTATGAAAGAAAACTGGCAGGGAACATAAAAACTGACTGCAAAAGTTTTTATAGGTATGTGAAGAGAAAAAGATTAGTTAAAACAAATGTAGGTCCCTTGCAGTCAGAAACAGGTGAATTGATCATGGGGAACAAGGACATGGCAGACCAATTGAATAACTACTTTGGTTCCGTCTTCACTAAGGAAGACATAAATAATCTGCCGGAAATAGCAGGGGACCGCGGGTCAAATGAGATGGAGGAACGGGGTGAAATCCAGGTTAGCCGGGAAGTGTTGTTAGGTAAATTGAATGGATTAAAGGCCGATAAATCCCCAGGGCCAGATAGGCTGCATCCCAGAGTACCTAAGGAAGTAGCCCCTGAAATAGTGGATGCATTAGTGATAATTTTTCAAAACTCTTTAGATTCCTGAGGATTGGAGGGTAGCTAATGTAACCCCACTTTTTAAAAAGGGAGGGAGAGAGAAAACGGGGAATTACAGACCAGTTAGTCTAACGTCGGTAGTGGGGAAACTACTAGAATCAGTTATTAAAGATGGGATAGCAGCACATTTGGAAAGTGGTGAAATCATTGGACAAAGCCAGCATGGATTTACGAAATGTAAATCATGTCTGACGAATCTTATAGAATTTTTCGAGGATGTAACTAGTAGAGTGGATAAGGGAGAACCAGTGGATGTGATATATCTGGACTTTCAGAAGGCTTTCGACAAAGTCCCACATAAGAGATTAGTATACAAACTTAAAACACACGGTATTGGGGGTTCAGTATTGATGTGGATAGAGAACTGGCTGACAAACAGGAAGCAAAGAGTCGAAGTAAACAGGTCCTCTTCAGAATGGTAGGCAGTGACTAGTTAATATATATAATATAATATAACAATTACAGCACGGAAACAGGCCATCTCGACCCCTCTAGTCCGTGCCGAACACATAAAATCCCCTAGTCCCATATACCTGCGCTCAAACCATAACCCTCCATTCCTTTCCCATCCATATAACTATCCAATTTATTTTTAAATGATAAAAACGAACCTGCCTCCACCACCTTCACTGGAAGCTCATTCCACACAGCTACCACTCTCTGACTAGTGGGGTACCGCAAGGCTCAGTGCTGGGACCCCAGCTATTTACAATATATATTATTGATTTGGACGAGGGAATTGAATGCAACATCTCCAAGTTTGCGGATGACACGAAGCTGGGGGGCAGTGTTAGCTGTGAGGAGGATGCTAGGAGGCTGCAAGGTGACTTGGATAGGCTGGGTGAGTGGGCAAATGCATGGCAGATGCAGTATAATGTGGATAAATGTGAGGTTATCCACTTTGGTGGCAAAAACAGGAAAGTAGACTGTTATCTGAATGGTGGCCAATTAGGAAAAGGGGAGATGCAACGAGACCTGGGTGTCATGGTACACCAGTCATCGAAAGTAGGCATGCAGGTGCAGCAGGCAGTGAAGAAAGCCAATGGTATGTTAGCATTCATAGCAAAAGGATTTGAATATAGGAGCTGGGAGGTTCTACTGCAGTTGTACAGGGTCTTGGTGAGACCACACCTGGAGTATTGCGTACAGTTTTGGTCTCCAAATCTGAGGAAAGACATTCTTGCCATAGAGGGAGTACAGAGAAGGTTCACCAGACTTCCTGGGATGTCAGGACTTTCATATGAAGAAAGACTGGATAGACTCAGCTTGTACTCGCTAGAATTTAGGAGATTGAGGGGGCATCTTATAGAAACTTACAAAATTCTTAAGGGGTTGGACAGGCTAGATGCAGGAAGATTGTTCCCGATGTTGGGGAAGTCCAGGACAAGGGGTCACACTTTGAGGATAGAGGGGAAATCCTTTAGGACCGAGATGAAAAAACCATTTTTCACACAGAGAGTGGTGAATCTCTGGAACTCTCTGTCAATGAAGGTAGTTGAGGCCAGTTCATTGGCTGTAGTTAAGAGGGAGTTAGATGTGGCCCTTGTGGCTAAAGGGATCAGGGGGTATGGAGAGAAGGCAGGTACAGGATACTGAGTTGGATGATCAGCCATGATCATATTGAATGGCGGTGCAGGCTCGAAGGGCCGAATGGCCTACTCCTGCACCTATTTTCTATGTTTCTATGTTTCTGTACAACATGAACTAGAATCCCCGCTTTATTACTTTCCATTTGTCGCAAGTGGGAATAATAGAAATCTATATCTTTGTGGTAACTATTTGAGGTCCACGCTGAACACTCTTTCTTTGTTGCTACGGCAAAACTCTGGCCCCTCATTATGAAGGTAAACTCTTTCGGGAAGTTTGCCTCGGACTAACGGCAAACTGCAATTCTTATGAAAAAAGACGATGGCTTCAAAGAATTTGAGTGAAGTTTCCCATTGTTTATATTATATGTGAATGGGCCAATTGCACCCTAAAGTGTTCCAGCTGAGTGTGCACAATCACAAAGTCATCAACCTTCATTATTTTTACTTCTTTTTATTTGCATGCAATATAATTGGATGAATACACCAAAAGTAAAGGATTTTGATAACCAAACATTCACAGAGCAGGAAATACTTCCCAACAACACGTTAAAATACACCAATCATTGGTTCTTGCTGTAAGAGTTGAGACTTGAGGAATTTAATTTTCTTGAGGTACAATCACCAAGTTTTAACACCCACTTGCTGAAGAGTTTAGCCTGTAATTCTACTTGAGCAATACACACAATTCTATAATAGCTGTCAGATTCTATTTCTTTAGAGAGCCAGATTTATCATTCAAATCGGCATATACTTAATATATTGGGTAGTCGACGATGGATGTTATTTTACACATGTTCTTGCCCATGATCATCTTCATGAAGCCGTTATCACCCCAAGTTTCTCCCCAGCTAGGAAAAGAAGAAAACCTATTAATACATGAAATAGCCTAATCTTACTCAGTTAAAACATTAGCAAAGTCTCTAAATTATTGTTTTCATGTACATTGTTGCCCAGGACTTTGATGCAATGACTATGAAATCTCAGCAAAGCCACCATTTCCTCAGAAGTCTGCGGAGATTTGGCATGCCACTGAATACTCTATCGACTTCTAGAGCTTGGTAATTCGAACACCGTGGAATGAAAAAAACCGAACGGATGTTGCACGGTCCATCACGAGTATTGACCTCCCCACCACTGAAGGGATTTATAGGAAGCACTGCCTGAAGAAGGCAGCTAATATCATCAAAGACCCACACCATGCTGGCCACATTCTCATCACATTGGTACCATCTGGAAGAAAATATGAGGGACCTGAGGACAGTTACCTCCAGTTTCAAGAGCAGCTTCTTCCCTTTAACCAACTTTTGGACTATCCTGCACAACACTAAACACAACCCCACCTCAGAACCGAACTACAATGTACTTTGCACTACTAAGATCGCACTACATACTTTGGCTTGCATTAATATGGTCTGGCTTACCAAGTGTAAATTATGCTCTATGGTATGTTTATTGTGCTGTTACTTTTAATGTGTCCATAATTCTGCAGTAAGTAAGAATTTCATTATTTTGATCCCACTGCATATGGCAAACACTCTTGAATCTTGATACTCTTGACCCATATAACAGTGAGACCTGAACATTTTAAAATCAATTAATTCATATCATCCCTAGGGCTCTAATCACTATGCACATCCTTCAATTCCATATTCCAGTTTTTGCCCTTCATTCACTTGCATTTGGCCTGTAAAAAACATACCCTTGAATCTTTTTAATGGCAGGTTCATCATATTTCTTATACCTACTTTGAAAATCTCTCTCCGAACTTGTTCATTATCTTCCACCAAGAACCTCATATTGCTTTTCTAACATTTCTACCACTGCTTAGCATACATAATCAGGCATGGCATAAATGAACTTCCATTTTTTTCTCCAAAAGGCAACACAGAACATTCCTCTAAAGATGCCTGAAGGAGTCTGAAGAAGGGTCTTGTCCCAAAACGTCATCTATTCCTTTGCTGCAGAGATGCTGCCTGACCCGCTGAGTTACTCCAGCTTTTTGTGTCTGTCTTTGGTCTCAAACCAGCATCTGCAGATCTGACTTAGACAACACATAGAACTTCCTGAACTCTTTAATGAACAGATGTCCTTCATCTACACAAGTTCTAAAACCTTACTCATTCCTCTTCTAAAATCTTACTCATGCCACAGAAGGCTGTGGAGGCC
Organism: Amblyraja radiata; assembly: GCF_010909765.2. NCBI lineage: Eukaryota > Metazoa > Chordata > Chondrichthyes > Rajiformes > Rajidae > Amblyraja > Amblyraja radiata. The sequence goes on from NC_045984.1 coordinate 13,546,236, forward strand.
AAGTCAGTGGATATTTTTAAGGCAGAGACAGATAGATTCTTGATCAGCACAGGTGTCAGAGGTTATGGGGAGAAGGCAGGAGAGTGGGATTAGGGGGGAGAGATAGATCAGCCATGATTGAATGGCAGAGTAGGCTTGATGGGCTGAATGACCTAATTCTGCTCCTATCCCTTATGACCTAATGTTTCATTTTCTACTGCAGTATCGGTCACCTACCTGTTCTTAATGATCCAATATTTTTCAGTAGATGAATTCATATAACCAACCACTGTCACTGCATGATTTACAGTTTTGTTACAAGCAGGATCATCAAAGATATCTGTAAAAAAACATGGTATGGTAGATTGAGGTTTGCATACCTTAAATGAATGTTATGGCTGGGACAATATAGGAGGTTTGTGCTCTGTATATTTTGAATGCATTAAAAGTATATGATTGTTCAGCATGATTTAAACCATAACATTTACTACACCTGCACATAGTCCTTTCGTGAATATTCTGAAATATGATTTGAAGTGAAAAGTGAAGTAAAAATACTCTACACTTGTGGAATATTTACCTGTGCCTTTATATTGCGAGAATTTGCGTGACATGTGAACAGCAACAGAAATAGGCCCATGACTTTCCACCAACTGCATTAATGTTGTCTCATCTGTGTTCCTCAATCTCCGGTAGTCAGAGATTTGGCTGACAGGTGATGATGAGTTAAGACTGCAATTCGTTTGCTGCAGATTGCATAGGGAGGGGGGAAACAGTTTGTTAAGAAAGTCATTTTTAAGTTTAGTTAAAGATACAGTGTGGAAACAAGCCCTTCAGCCCACCGAGTCCGTGCTGAGCATCGATCCCCGCACACTAACACTACCCTACACACACTAGGGACAATTTTTATTTTATACCAAGCCAATTTTCTCACAAACCTGTATGTCTTTGGAGTGTGGGACGAAACCTGAGAGATTCCCGGAGAAAACCCATGCATATTACGGGGAGAACGTAGAATGTCAGTACAGAACTAATTATTGGAGGAGAAGGCAGACAAAAATGCTGGAGAAACTCAGCGGGTGAGGCAGCATCTATGGAGCGAAGGAAATAGGCAAAGTTTCGGGTCGAGACCCTTCTTCAGACGAGGCACTTCTTCTTCTTGGAGGAGAAAATCTACTGGCAAAGTTGATGGACAAAGTCCTAGGTTTACTGGGTAAAGTCTGATCACTCTGCAATAGTGGAGTATAGAAACATAGACATAGAAAATAGGTGCAGGAGTAGGCCATTCGGCCCTTCGAGCCTGCACCACGATTCGATATGATCATGGCTGATCATCCAACTCAGTATCCCATCCCTGCCTTCTCTCCATACCCCCTCATCCCTTTATCTTGTTTCAGAATGTAAATTGTTTAGCAGTCTTTAGAGTCAAGGATCTCCTTCGAACAAAGATAAATGGAGACTAAGTTTTAAACCAGAACATCTTACCCAAAGTGATAATAAGCAGGCTTATCAAACTGTGTAGCATAAAAACATTCAGACAATAAATGTACCTTTGCCTGATATGGATATGAAATACTACTTTCAATTCCTGTATCGCGTATGTAATTATATGCTCTGTACACCCATCCTCCAGAGCATCCACGTCCTCGATAACTAACGGCACAGTCAACAAGATTTTGCTCACTGAGTTCAATAAGATTGTTTGTATTATTGTATACTTGTCCTTCCACTGTGGCAACTGCAGTAAAGGCCCAGCAAGCGGCACATCTTTTCTGATTATAAAGCAGATAGAATGAAGATGTCAACAAATACAACATTGGAATTTCTATAACTTTAATCACAAAGTTCTTATTCTTACTATCATTTAATTATTATGTATTTGAATGCCAGGTATCAGTTCTACAGACATAGTTAGTGGCATTGAAGGTGTCCTCCAATTACTGAATTTTGAGCTACTCCACTTATCCGAATGCCAATAACATATTATGTCTTCCAAATCGTGCGCTCTTCTTCCATGTATCATGTTTTGTTTTACTTAGTTTAGTTTAGTTTAGTTTAGTTTAGTTTAGTTTAATTTAGAGATACAGCGCGGAAACTGAGCCTTCGGCCCATCGAGTCCGCACCGACCAGTGATCTCCGCACATTAACGCAAGCTTACGCACACTAGGGACAATTTACACTTAGACCAAGTATGAAAACCCAAGCCAATTAACCTACAAACCTGTACGTCTTCGGAGTGTGGGAGGAAATCGAAGATTTCAGAGAAAACCCACGTGGTCACGGGGAGAACATACAAACTCCGTACAGACAGCACCCGTAGTCGGGATCTGTTGTTGTAAGTGCTGTAAGGCAGCATTCTACCACTGCGTCTCCGTCCTGCCCCGTTTACTATAACAACTTTGCCTCACAATTTTCATGTCATCAATATTACTGGAAAAACAGCAACTTGTCATGGAGTCATAGACCCATATAGCATGGAAACAGGTCCTTCAACTCAACTTGCCCATGATGACCAAGATGCCCCATCAAAGCTGATTCAAATGCCTGCGCCTGGCCCATATTCCTCTAAACCTTTTTTGTTTTATTAGATTTCCGTGGGTGAACATGGCAAAGATAAGCATGTATTGAGCATTTTTATTCCACAAATTCTATGGAATTAAATGGGCAACTTATGAAATCATGATGAGATGCTATGGTGCATATAGAGAGTCACCATTCCAGCTGCTGATTCATACTAAAAATGCTTCAGAACATTCAACTATATTCATTCAATATTGATCTTAGTTTCAGTTTAGAGATAGAGCATGGAAACAGGTCCTTCAGCCCACCGAGTCCGCACTGACCAGCGATCCCTGCACGCTCTACCCTACACACACTGGGACAATTTACATTTATACAAAGCCAATTAACCTACACACCTCAAATGTCTTTGGAGTGTGGGAGGCAGCCGAAGCTCACGGAGAAAAACCCATGCATGTCACCGGGAGAATGTACAAACTCCATACAGACAAGCACCCGTAGGCAGGATCGAACCCGGGTCTCTGGGACTGTAAGGCAGTAGCTCTACCACTGCTTCACTGTGCTACCCTGACTCCCACTGAAATTTGTCCTTGCTAATCAGGAAGGTCTCACCATTATGATGTGCTGAATTGATCAGAGCAGGAATAAGGTATAATGAGAGGGTAGTTGGTGGAGCAGGCCGTGTGTGTTTATGAGGAGTGAGAAGGGTGCAGGCAATGGGGGCAGTTGGGTCATGGAAGGGTGGTATAATCAGACTTGTTCTTATCCAGTAGAACTTACAGTAATGAAAGGATTAGCTTTATCTGAAATCATGTAAAACAAACATGCCCATGAACATTTAAAAAGTACTATAGATGTTGGAAATCTGAAACAAAATGTAGGATCAAGCAAACTAACTTCAAAGACCAGAAATATTCATTGTTTTGCTCTCTAGGTAGAGAGCAAAACAATGACCTGACCTTCCAAAAGTTTCCTGCATTTGTTTTTACTTTACATACTAACTAAAGCTATTCGAGGGACATAGTCGAGAACGTAATTCAGTACCCTTACATGATTTCTGACGTGGTTGACACAGAAATCTACTCATTCTCACTTTTCAATAATGAATAGCATCTCCAACTGGAATCTGCATTCAGTTTAGCAAGGACTATTTTTGTTGCTTGTTTGTAGAAAAAAATCAGAGGGTAAGGAGTAAAAGATTTATAAGGGATCTGTGGAGAACCTTTATCAGCCAGAGAGTGATGGGTATCTGGAAAGCATCGTCGGAGAAAGTGGTGGCAACAGAGTTGCTGACAGCATTTCAGAAGTGTCGCAACAAGTACACAAATTGCCTACTGATTTTAGACTAAAGACCAACCGAAGGAGGGTGGAATTAATATGGATGGACACAAAGTGCTGGAGCAACTCAGTGGGTCAGGCAGCATCTCTGGGGAACATGGTCAGTGTCTGAAGAAGGACCCCGACCTGAAACATCACGTATCTATATTCCCCAGAGATGCTGCCTGACCCACTGAGGTCCACTACAGCACTTTGTGTCCCTTTGTACAAATCAGCATCCCCAGTTCCTTGTTTCTATTTAATATGGATGTGCTCAGTGTTGTGGCATGAACTATAACTCTCTGACTCGACTAAGCGTATTTGACAATTTACATACAAAAACAAGTGAGGCAATGAAGGTAAGAGGTACCTGGTTTTTTATGCCGGTAACATAGCCCTCATCAACCCAATTCTTCGACTGTGCAATTGTAGGCAATTCTTCCAGGCCAGCATCCAAGAGAACCTGGGAGAAATGTAATGCAGAATTAAATGGGGTCTATTTTCACAAAGTAGAAGGTAGCTCCAAAGGACCAAGTAAACTGATTTCATTTTCCATGGGTATATTTTGTTCAGTTTAAAGTTGCTAAGGCTAACAATTTAAGTGACCTTGATGGAGAGTTGAGAAAGGCAGCAGGATACAGACAGCCAATGTCGAATGATTTTTCATATTTCCAGTTTAAAACCCAAAGATTCTTCCAATTGCAATTCTCTCATTAACCTGGCCCGTAAAATGATCGTTGAAAAGGCTGTGAAAACTACAGAGAGGGTGCAAAGAAATTTACTGAGATGACTGAGGTGATGAAGGATACAAGATAACATTATATATCTTTCCTCCAGGAGGAAAGGAAATTAGGAAGACGTCTGCTCGAGATGTGCGAGACCATGATGAATTTACACGGGCAAATATGTGTCGGTTGAAACTGGTCGGGAGATATGGATTTAAAATGTTGAGCAAAAAGTACATTGTGGAATGTGATGATAAATATATTTTTTTAACGCAGAATGAGTTCACTGCCTGTGGGGACGATGGAAACAGAATCAACTCGTTTCTTCAAGAGGGAATCAGAATGGACTTGTTGTGCAGGGTTTCAGGAGCAAAAGTTCATGCATTCTAGGAGCAGAATTATGTCATTCGTCCAATCAAGTCTACTCCGCCATTCCATCATGGCTGATCTATCTTTCACTCACAACCCCTTTCTCCCACTTTCACCCTATAACCCCTGACACCAGATAGGAGCAATAATAGGAGTCTGGGATGGGTGGGCTTGGTCTGGACTTGCTCTGCCTGGAGCCAGCATGGTTTTGGTTGGCAAAACAGCTTCCTTCAATGCCATAACCATTCCATGATTTTATAGTTGATGGCCTCGTTCCTGGCCCGGGCAGAAATTAATCTCTTGTTTTCCATTTTTATTAATTAATTAGAATACTTTCATGACATTGAAAATGAAGGTCAATTTGAATATTTCAGGAAGGTGAAGCTATTTATTGTTCATTTTACCTCGAAAAGGATAATATATTTCAGAATGTTATTTTTTAGTTAATAGAGGTACAGCACAGAAACAGGCCCTTTGGCATCCGAGTCCGTGATCCCCGCACACTAACACTATTCTACACACTCGGGTCAATTTACAATTGTACCAAACCAATTAACCCACAAACCTATATGTCTTTGGCGTGTGGGAGGAAACAGGAGCACCCGGAGAAACCCCACGCAAGTCACGGGGAGAACATACAAACTCTGTACAGACAGCACCCGTAGTCAGGATCGAACTCGGGTCTCCGGCGCTGTAAGACAGCAACTCTTTCGCTCTGCCACGTTCCTAGTCAGGGAATTACAAAATCCCACAATACTGATGGAAGTAGTTTTGCCCATCGTGTCTGCCAGCTCTATGAAGAGCTATCTAGTTAAACCGTGTCCCTTGTTTCTTCCATGTATCCCAGTACATTTTTCCAGTGCAACTAACTACATTTTGGTAGTGTTATATTATTGGGACCATCCTTTCAGCCAATGCTTTCCACATTAAAATATCTTGCAATGCAAAATAAAATCTTTCAAGTTCCCTAATGGGTCTTTTGGATGTTTCAGTGAACAGAAAATCTGGAGACAAATTGTGAATAAAAAAAAATGACCAATCGAATGTGGAATCGACAATCTAATGTACTATCTCTTGAGTCACCTTCCAGGTACCCTTAATCCCATGACTTACCGAAGTAGCTGGGACCGTAGCGATAACACTCGAAATGAACATCACAAAGATGGACAGCTCCATGTTTGAGGTATCTGATGGATCAAATTTGCCTTTGTGAAAAGCTATAAGTAATAAAACACGTAGAGGGTGAAGTGAAGTTACAAGTTCACAATATCATATTCTTTACCTTCTTTATAAGAATCCCTCTTAATGGAGCAATATTGTTTCAGGGGGCCAGGTCACAGGTTCCAAATTTTAGTTCGTTACCAGATAGTGATTGAGGCCATTTTGTGGGACCGGTGTGATAATCCCAACGAGGTTCCAGCCATCACCACCCATTTCCCTTTACTTTGACCCAATGAAATACCATAGGGTTATTCCATTTCATTTTGGACATCTGATTCACAGACTTTGTTCTCTGCTTTGCCACAATCACAGATTGCAAGTGATGGCCTCTTGAGACAGTATCTTTGGGAGAGAACAAATGCTCTTTGTGCTATGTGACTACCTACGAGTTTATGTTATCTCCCCAAAGAGGCAGAAAAACAGAGCAAATCCATTCTGCAATTCTCCATTTTTATCATCTATATTGAGTTCATTTACACACGTCTTTGCCATCAAACAATCTCGTCTATGGGCTAACATCTCTATTAACATTTGCAATGGACATACATGCAGTCACATGGAAATAACACACAGACTGTTTTTTTGTTTAGCACTGTTGGATAAGAAAATTAGGTTTGCTCTGTCCATGAGAATAACCTTACCTTGTGACGGAGTTGCTTGCAAACTTGAGACTGAGCTGTTCCGTGTTGGAGTGGAGTTTTGGGATGGCTTATATACCCAAGGAAGACGCAAAAATAACCTTGCTAATAAGGTCTAAATTGCATCAATTGTAGGATAGTGTTCTAAGTCCATCATTACCTACTTCTGTACCCACCCTGATCTAATGGATTGTATCAATTTGCTCATGTGTTAATCCCATCAATTCGCACAAATGACCTAAAATCATATCATGATGCTCAAGTATGTTCTTTAGAGGCCATGGTAAGATGTATAGTGTTACTTCACAGTAGTCAATAGTGTCTTTTCTGTGTAGAACACTGCGATGGAAAACCGATCATGGTCATTCCATATTCGCCACGGTGCTGAGTTTGGGGTGTACACTTGGGGAGTATTCACCCCATGTTACATTTTGAATGTGAAGTTTAAAGATTTTTTTCTCTTTTAATTTCTGTGGAGCCTCGAGAATAAACCTCCATGTGACCAAAAGATGACACTATTTTAGCACATTTACATGAGGAACATGGAAACTACAGGAGTAGGCCATTCAGGCCTTCGGGCATTCAATATGATTATAGTTGATCATCCAAAATCAATACCCCGTACCTGCTTTCTCCCCACATCCCTTGATTCCGTTAGCCTTAAGAGCTACATCTAACTCTCTCTTGAATACATCAAGAGAGACTATTCTCCAATAGTCTGTAGTTTTTGTTGTTTTATTTATTGATTTGTTTCTGTAAGCAACAGGTGGATGATAATATAATCATAATATAATATAATAATATAATCCCATCCATTATATTATTATGATAGTAAAATCTATCTTCTATTTTGGGATTTCCCAGCATTGTTCTTTCCAGCAATGGTTTCACAACAGTAGTTTTCTGCCTCCTGTGATTGGTATCTGTTCAAAGCCTGTTCCCCACAATGGTTACAGGTTTTGTGCTAAAAGCCAACCTAGCTTTAATATCTCATCTCGTGCTATGGTTTCAATCACCAAGAAGAATGATGACTTGTTTCACAATTTAAGGTCAGCGTGAGACGTGTAGGAAGGAACTGCAGTTACTGGTTTAAACTGAAGATAGACACAAAATGCTGGAGTAACTCAGCAGGACAGGCAGCATCTCTGGATAGAAGGAATGGGTGATGTTTCGGGTTGAAACTGGGAGTCGGGAATCTAAAGAAGGGTCTCGACCCGAAACGTCATTGATCCCTCTATCCAGAGATGCTGCCTGTCCTGCTGAGTTACTCCAGCATTTTGTGTCTATCTTCAGTGTGAGATGTTATAGGCCAATCTTATTTTTCACATGTCCAACCACTTTAAATTAGCATTATTTTGTCCAGTGCATCTGAGGTTATGGTCGGAGTCTGGAAATTCTGATTCATGTTATTTTAATTGTCTACATCTCTCCTCTTCCAATCTAATAATATGTAAATGGTTAATATATCTGTTGCTAGTCTTTAGTTTAGTTTATTGATACAGCATGGAAAAAGGCCCTTTGGCCCACCAAGCCCACACCGACCACAGGCCACCTGTTCACAGGTATGTTATCCCACATTCACATCTGCTCCTTACACACTAAGGGCAATTTACGGAGGCCAATTAATCTACAAACCAGCACGTCTTTGGGATGTGCGAGGAAACTGGATCACCCGGAGGAAACCCAAGCGGTCACAGGGAGAACGTGGAAATTCCACCAAGACACGACCTAACATTAGGATCTAACCCGGGGCAATGGCACTGTGAGGTAGCAGTTCTATCAGCTGCGTCATTTTGCATCCTACAATATGCCTATAAACACCCTTTATCTTGAGACATTGAATTTTGATTTTTCGATCAGCAAAGCTATGCACAAATTATGATTTAATATCCTCAATCTTATTTCAGTTCTGCATTTATTTATCTCCCTGTGAAAGAACCTCCCATGGTCAGTTCGGCCACCATCTGCAGCTAATAGCTTGCTGGAAGAGACAGGATGGAGCAGAATGGTTTTTTCATGTGCCCACGAGGATCCTATGGTGAATTAGTTGGGCAGGAAATTGGAAGATAATTTCATTTGGCAATGCAAGAAAACTCAATCCATCAAGGCCTGACTGACTGGTCATCTTGAACTATTCCCATGTGAATCCAAATTTCCAGAGCAAGGCTGCAATAACTTTCTAGAAAGCTATCAAATCAATCCAGCTGCCACTGGTTTTGATATCAACAGAAATGTTTGCCAAAGAGCAATAGCTCAAACTCTGTCCCTTAAGCAACCATAGACTATTTGCAGAATTGTTAATATTGAGTATCTTTTCTTATTTAGAAACACAGAACTGCAGGTGAACTGCAGATGCTGGTTAATAATAAAGGACACAAAGTGCTGGAGTAACTTAGCAGGTCAGGCAGCATCTCTGGAGAACATGGATAGGTGATGTTACGGGTCGGGGCCATTCTTCCTTAGCCCCACGTCCCCCTCCCTTTTCATCTGTGCATTAATTGCCTCATATTGTGTTTTGAATTGAATTCTGTCTTTACTTTGTGTACTAGTCATGTCTCTACTATTTATTTCATTCCCCTTACATGTTTTTCCTCTACCTGCTAAATTTTTGTAAGGTGTCCTTGAGACTCTTGAAAGGCGCCCATAAATAAAATGTATTATTATTATTATTATTATTCAGACTCGACGTATCAGGTTGGGCCTCTTCTTCAGTCTAAAGAAAGGTCCCGACCTGAAAAATCACCTATGCATGATCTCCAAAGATGCTGCCTGACCCGCTGAGATACCCCAGCATTTTGTGTCCATCTTTTTTACTGTTCTGGAAGGCTGAGAGAACTCTAACAGCAAACCTGTTGTGTCGGCTCCACTAACTTCACTCAATATCTTCAGCTGAATGTAAAGTTAGATGGATGAGAAAGCAGCATATTGAAAGATCCTCTCAGATGGGTTGGATACATTTTTATTTATTCATTCGTGTCTTCCTTAGCTAGGCCAAGAGTTATTACATAATTGTCCTTGAGAAAGTGATGATGAGTAACGTTCTTTAAACCGTTGCAGTACTTCTGGTGATAGACTCCCATGGTGCTACCCAGTGACAATGAAGCAACAGGCGTACATTTAGTTTAGTTTAGTTTAGTTTAGTTTAGAGATACAGCGTGGAAACAAGCCCTTTGGCCCATGGACCAACAATCCCCCCACACTAACACTATCCTACCAACACTAGGGACAATTTACAATTTTATTCAAGCTAATGAACCTACAATCCTGTACGTCTTTGGGGTGTGGGAGGAAACCAAAGCACGCAGGTCACGGGGAGAACGTACAAATTACGTACAGTCATTACCCACGGTCAGGTTCGAATCCGGGTCTCCGGAGCTGTGAGGCCGCAACTCTACCGCTGCGCCACCGTGCCGCCGCACTGCCACATGGTCTCTTAGCTTCTGCTAAACGCATGCTCTCTGCCATTTCGGTACCTGGATCGAGTATGAGCTGATGAGTGGTTGTTGCCTGCACAACATGTCAAGTATATTTCAATGCCTTTAAGCATCAGGGAAATTAAACAACGATTTTAATGCGAAAAGACATGCCCAGAATATGAGTTTTACTTGTTACGCAAAGTGATTCTGTGAACAGCTACTCCCCAACTAGTGTCAGAAACTGCAAGGGTCACATCACAGACTTCCCAGCCTTTGATTTCAATGGGCAGCTGTTGAGAGGCAGCTTGCCTGCCATTTCTGAAAACATGCTGCTTGCAACTGTGAGCTGGTGGTGTGTCAAGTCAATGTACAGCAGTAAACAAATAGACCAGGAGTAGCTGTGGGCAGTAATGTCAGATGCATGTTTCTCGGAATCATAAGGCATTCCTCTGCTACTTTGACAGAACCGCTAACTCATTTGAAGTAAACGGATTAATGGTTCCATTTAAATAGCTGACAGAGGCAAAGTGCACAAATGTATGAGGCTTTTACTTGCTATTGTCATCAACGGTCACTTGCAGATGTATTAGACCCTTAGGTTCCTTTGCAGGAAGAAGGATTCCACCATCCACTCCATTAGCCACAGTACTTTGATCTAAAGCAAACAAAAGAGTCCCCTGCGGACATGTAATTTGTCCCAGAGTGAGCAATATTCAAAGGACATGGCTTTTGAATCTCCGTGAGGGAATTTGATTCGAACTTGATGTCCATTCTTGTTGCACATAATGAACAATCATCGTCGGCATCTTGACTGGCTTACCGCTCCAAAATCCTCCATCTTCCCGATCTGAGTGACAAAGAAACACAAGGAAAAAAGTTTTCACAAGCAAGTGGTGATAGAAACATAGAAAATAGGTGCAGGATTAGGCCATTTGACCCTTTGTGCCAGCACCGCCATTCAATATGATCATGGCTGATCAACCAAAATCCTGCTTTCTCCCCATATCTCTTGATTCCGTTAGCCCTAAGAGCTATATCTAACTCTCTCTTGAAAACATCCAATGAATTGGCCTCCACTGCCTTCTGTGGCAGAGAATTCCACAGATTCACAACTCTCTGGGTGAAAAAGTTGTTCCTCATCTCAGTCCTAAATTATCTCAGTCCCTTATTCTAGTTCTGGACTCCCCCAACATTGGGAACATTTTTCCTGCATCTATCCTGTCCAATCCCTTAGGAATTGTATATGTTTCTATAAGATTCCCTCTCATCGTTCTAAATTTCAGTGAATATAAGCCCAATCGATCCATTCTTTCATCATATGATCTGGAATACAGACTCGGAACCTTGTTAGAAAAATCCATCACAACCTTTCAAACGGGATTTCGAAAAAGAGGAAAAACTCATGACTACGTTCAAGGAGGCTGGAAGGAGGAAGGAAACGCACGGGGCCACAAGGAGAACATGCATACTGCACACAGCCATGCTCAGGATTGAACTCGTGCCTCTGGCACTGTGAGGCAGCAGCTCTACCAGCTGCGCAACCATGACACCCTATCGCGAGCCATCTTGAGTTTGGCTCCCTGTTCTGTTTTTGTTCTTTCTAGACCGCACTCATCAGCATCGGTGGTGTCAAATGCCCCATTTGCTTCTCAGCAATTTTTCCACCCATTGCACTGGCCATAGTTAATATTGCGGCTCTCAGCACCAAACCTCACTTTGCCTCCTTTACTTTGCTCCTCGTCTCTTGTTCTTCAAATATTCACGGAGGCATGGTGGCGCAGCGGTAGAGTAAGCACAGAGCGTACAGCGCCAGAGACCCGTGTTCGATCCCGACTACGGATGCTGTCTGCACGGAGTTTGTACGTTCTCCCCGTGGCCTCGTGTGTTTTTCTCTGAGATCTTCGGTTTCCTTCCACACTCCAAAGACGTACAGGTTTGTAAGTTAATTGGCTTGATATAAATGAATATTGTTCCTAGTGTGTGTAGCATAGTGTTAGTGTGCGGGGATCGTTGGTCAGAGTGGACTTGGTGGGACGAAGGGCCTGTTTCCGTGCTGTATCTCTAAACTAATAAAAAACATCCTTCACTGCATTCCAACCTTATATAACTTCATATTTTTATCACTGAGATATCCTAATTTCTCTTTCCTTGTGCTCTGCTTTGAGAACAGCTTCTCATGCTTCATGATAACAGTCTCAGTTTAAACTTATCTCGCCTTCATCTCTGAGTTGACTAGATTGCGGCCTACTTCTTGCACTGTAGAAATGTTCCCATCCACACCCAAGGCAATCTGCAATTCCCAATTCTCCCTATTCCCATTGCCACAACAAAGGCATCTTAATTCCATCCTTTGTATCGCTCCTCTTTTGCATCCACCTTCTCCTCGAAACCGAATTTCCAACAAATATTTCCAACAACTGCCTATCCACCTGCTCAGCACATTTTACTTTTAGTGTTAGTTTTAGAGATACAGCATGGAAACAGGCCTTTCGGCCCACCGAGTCTGTGCCGACCAACGATCGCTTGACCACTAATTCTATCCTATATACAAGGGAGAATTTTGTTATGTCCTCAACTTCACATTGGTTATTCTCGTCTCCCGTTAAATTATTTTCCCAAGCCATTGTGATTTGGACTTGGAGAGGAAATTGCAGGTTGACACTGCTCTCTTTACACTTCTTGGTGGTGTTTTTTTTTTCATTTGTGAAGGACAAAGAATTCTTGGTGAGTTTCTGCAGTATATTTTGTAGATGCCACAGTGCAGCAGCGGTGGATGAAGTGAATACTAAGCGTTGTGCGGTGTAGCAATGGCGGAGGACAACAACAGCTATGTTTGGCCAGGATACCCCGGCAACACCACCAGGACAACGGGCCTTTATGTGCAGGTTAAGAACGCTGCACTTACAACAACTTGGACTTGAAAATAGTGCCAAACCTGCGACTCTCGTATAGTATCTCAGTGTACTATTCCTATACACTTGTACTGAATCTGAGATGAGTTTATGTACAGTAATACTTTTACTAACCTGTATGCAAAAAAAGATTTTTCACTATACCTCAGTACACGTGACAATAGAGTACAATTGAACCATAGGGTATGAATCAAGAGGCTACTTTGACCTGGATAGTGTCAAGCTTCTTGAGTGTAAAGTGGAGACCATGCCCACCTTTGCTTGAGGATGTTGGAATGACTTTGGAGAGTCAGTAGGTGAAACAAGTTGCAAAATACCCAAGCTCTAACCTTTCTTGTGGCCAAACTATTTGTTTACCATTAAAATTATATCTGTGCCCCTTTCATCTAATCTGAGGAAAGACATTCTTGCCATAGAGGGAGTACAGAGAAGGTTCTCCAGACTGATTCCTGGGATGTCAGGACTTTCATATGAAGAAAGACTGGATAGACTCAGCTTGTACTCGCTAGAATTTAGAAGATTTGGGGGGATCTTATAGAAACTTACAAAATTCTTAAGGGGTTGGACAGGCTAGATGCAGGAAGATTGTTCCCGATGTTGGGGAATTCCCGAACAAGGGGTCACAGTTTAAGGATAAGGGGGAAATCTTTTAGGACCGAGATGAGGAAAACATTTTTCATGCAGAGAGTGGTGAATCTCTGGAATTCTCTGCCACAGAAGGTAGTTGAGGCCAGTTCATTGGCTATATTTAAGAGGGAGTTAGATGTGGCCCTTGTGGCTAAGGGGATCAGGGGGTATGGAGAGAAGGCAGGTACAGGATACTGAGTTGGATGATCAGCCATGATCATATTGAATGGCGGTGCAGGCTCGAAGGGCCGAATGGCCTACTCCTGCACCTATTTTCTATGTTTCTATGTTTCTATCTGTGTCAGACCACATCACCGACTGATATTATCTTGACGTTTCACATCCATGATACAATTTGCCTTTCTGTGTATTATGTTAGAGCCCCTAAGCCACATTTAATTAAACTCTAATTTTTCTAAACTGTACTTGAGATGTACTTTGTGATTACAAAAACAGCAACCCTTGACCTTGGGATAGGACTTATCCCCTGGGTTGACTCCCTTGGACATCATTACTCAACCAAAATTACTTCTAATTACGCTGTTCATCCATTAGCAGAAAATGCCACGTAAAGCAGTTAAAGAGGGTAGCTTTCTCATCTGCTGTAACTAGGCAGTTGAAAGCGCTTTAAAGTCTCGTGAAACACTGAGTAATAAATTAATATAAGATCTTCTGGGTACGGAGTCCCATAGTACAGAAACAGGCTCTTCAGTTCACCATATCTTTACCATCTATCAAGTATCAGTTTCATTTGAGTTTATTGCCACAACTACTGACGACTTACAGTGAAAAGCTTTTGTTGCGTGCTAACCAGCCTATCTACCTGGTACCTACGTATATGCGTATCTATACTACTATACTAATATACTGCTATACTATCTATAGCACTCCCATTTGCCAGCACCTGTGTATCACCTTGTAAGTCTGGCTGATTGAAGTGTTATTCAAGTGTAAGTGTTATGACAGTCTTTGCCACTATTCATTCATGCAGTGTTTTTCGCTGCCGCCACCTGTTATATCGTAACTGTCTGGGACCTTTTACTTTTGGGTTGAGTTTTACTTCAACCCCGGCAGGGATATTGTCCAGTTCTTGCTGCTTTTGACCGTGGACAGCTTCATTATTTGAGTGGTTGTGAATAATAATGAACGTTGTGCAGTTACCAGAGAGCATCCCTACTTCCGACCATAACAGTTGAAGCAGAGTGATGGGTGATGCAGCTAAAGTTGGTTAGGCCAATGACACTACCCTGAGGAACTCCTGCAGAGTTGTCCTGTGGCTGAGATGAAGGACAATGATCTGCATAAAGGATCAGGGCGACAGGGGCACAGCGGTAGAGTAGCTGCTTTCCAGCGCCAGAGAACTGAGTTCGATCCTGACTACGGGTGCTGCCTGCCTGAAGTTTGTATGTTCTCCTTGTGATCACGTGGGTTTTCTCTCGGTCCTAGAGTTTCCTCCCACACTCCAAAGATGTGCACGTTTGCAGGTTTATTGGCTTGGTAACATTGTAAATGGTCCCTAGTGTGTAGGATAGGTCTAGTGTGCCCAGGATCGCATGTTAGCACGGACTCGATGGGCCGAAGGTGCTAGTTTCCACACTAGTATCTCTAAACTAAATTAAATCAGTTTATCCTAAAATAATATGTGATTGTAGTGCACATCGTAATTGTTCTGAAGACCACTCATTTCAGGGTGGGTGAAGGTTAGGAAGGGAATCAGAGAAAATAACAAAGTGTCTTTAATGACAAGTAAATCCTGCCAGTGAGTCTGTGTAACTCACATAAGTGGAATTAGTAAAAAAATAGTTCTTCGATGTCATTTTGTTGGGGATTTGGCAAAACACAGTATCTAACTTCAACTGAATTTAGCTGCAACTTAGCCCTAGCGAACAGTAGCATTTTGACCAATTAATCACACAACTGTAACAAGGGCAGCTGGATTTCAGAGTGTTAATTTCTACTCATGTATAAATGAATTGTAGCTCTTAAAAAAATTAATTATCAAATTCTGCTTTATATAGGTTGTATATGTTGAAAGAACGATAAAAAAAGAGCAGACAATGATAAAGAAATGTAGAATAGTTCATTGTTGGCTGAGGGGAAGGTGACAAGGAGGTATACAATCAGTAAAATTAATCAGGTGATTGTATGCCTTTTAGTCACCTTCCCCTCAGGTAAGAATGACCCATTCTACATTTCCTTATCACCATCTGCTTTGATGTGTTGTTTTTACACCTTACCCCTCCATATCGCTAGACTCCTGTTAATCCTGGCCAGATTGGCGAGGCTAGGACTTTAAATGGGGTAAAAGATTCAGGGCTGCTGGGAGATTTGGTCAATTTGAAAGTGCTCTCTGTGGAACTGGGACGAAGCTGCAAAGTGGTGCCAGTTTGTCTAGAGCCTAGATCTAAGCTGCAGGAAAAGAATGAGAACATCTGCAGACCCTGTCAATTAGGTGCAAAATGAATAGAATGGATTGGATGACTGCAAATCAGACATACACCTTGTAAATAATTGTAAATAATGTTGCAGAGTTTCACTTTGTCGAGTGTTGATTGGATGAGGTATTGAGCCTTGTCTGGTTTTCTTGCAGATCAGGGTAAATGGTGCTATGTTTGCTTCCTCTGAGAAGCCCTGTTTGAATACAATCTATTAGCTACTGTATTATTGGGTTAGGGAAATGTCTGTTATGTATGGGGTTAATCGATATCTGTAATTGGATTGTAAAGAGACCACCCCCATGTGGTTCGGCCCCTCAAGATCCGAGGACCTATAAAAGTCCGCTGTCACGAGGTCCTGTGTCGATCTTCTGGGAGAGCGCTTAGGACTGTGTGACCTTCTGGAGTGTCTCTGTTTGAGCGAGGCCTAGAGGGCTTGAACAGGCAGATACGAGGATCGAACCCACGGTGGTTAGGTACAGTGGTGGGAACTGCAATTGTGTTTTGTCAAAATAAAGATTAGATGATCAAGTGCTTGATTCAGTGGTTTTTGACTGAAACAAGACTGGGGGAAACTTAGAACGAGCAATTTACACTCCCTGTCCCCTGTCACAGTCTGAAGAAGGGTCTCGAGCTGAAATTTCACCCGTTCCTTCTCAAAGGAATCAGAGATGCTGCCTGCTGAGTTGCACCAGCATTTTGCATCTATCTTTGGTGTATAACCAGCAGCTGCAGTTCCTTCCTACACAATAAAAATTCACATTTGACAATGACAAATATCTAAGTAAACACGGTCATCAAACAGGTATATTCAGTCAACTTACTCTTCTAGCCTGTGCAATATTGAGCTGCTCTACATATTACCATGGGGACATTTGATGGTCACAAAACCCAGACCTTAGTCTTTGGATAGGAAGGAACTGCAGCTGCAGATTTGGATTGAGACCCTTCTTCAGGTTGAGAGTCAGGGGAGAGGGAGTCTAAAGATATGGAAGGGCAATAAAAAAAGAGCAGACGATGATAAAGACATGTAGAATGGTTCATTGTTGGCTGAGGGGAAGGTGACAAGGAGGTATACAATCATTAAAATTAGTCAAGTGATTGTATGCCTTTTAGTCACCTTCCCCTCAGCTAACAATGACAGTGTGAAAACGACAGATTAAAGCAGATGCTGATAAGGAAATGGAGAATGCTTCATATGAAGGAAGGAACTTCAGATGCTGGTTTAACCAAAGATAGACACAAAAGCTGGAGTAACTGGCAGCTCATACTATATTACTCTGACATTTATTTCCATTAACTTCAACCTATACTTTGTTTTCAAGAAATGTGATATAATTGGTCTGTGGTTATTCTGCAATATGATGTCTATTATAATTAACCTCTAACACATTTACCGATAAGCAAAGTCTCAAATCCAAAGTAGGATGTTGGATATTTAAAACTTTGTACGCAATGTTCGTGCTTTTGCTTCTAACACCCAGAATCAAACATTGCAGTGATTATTGCTTATTTCATTTAATCAAAGGTCAGAAGTAGGCTCTTTGGTTGAAAGATGAAAGATTCATTGAAGCTTCCAATGCTTAGCGAAGGAAATTTATTTCGTTTTTGAACACATTTATTGGTTTTGGGCCTTTAAACAGAAAGTGGTTGAAATATGAAGCAGATAAAGATGGATCCATGGAGACAAATGGGGCTAACGTTGCAGGTCATTGACCTTTCAGATGAACCTTTACACGATACACCTGAAATCATGTGCACAACTTCATATGATCACCATAGTATCCAGACAATACCAATCATGCTGATTTCATATGACTTCAGATGCATTGCAGGCAAATGGTGGCACAGCAGTAGAGTTGCTGCCTTACAGCGCCATTGACCCGGGTTCGATCTTGACTACAGGTGCTGTCTGTACGGAGTTTGCTCAATCGCCCCGGGACCTGCATGAGTTTTTTCCGTAATCTCCAGTTTCCTCCCACACTCCAAAGATGTACAGGTTTGTAGGTTAATTTGCTTGGTATTTTTTTTAATTGTCCCTAGTGTGCGTAGATAGTGTTAATGTGCAGGGATCGTGGGGCGGTGCGGACTCAGTTGGCCCGAAGGGCCTGTTCCTGGACTGTATCTTTGAACTAAACTAAACTAACCAGGTAAAACTAAAACAATATATTCCATGGTCACAGTTAATAAATATAGAATTGAGAGGGTCAAGGTGAAGCTGTACAGTTTTATAGCTGGAGAACCCTGGTGGAATAAGCTTGGTATAATGGTTCAAAAATAAGTATGGTGGGCAAGTGAAGTCCAGGAGCTAGCTTTTGGTTCGATGAACAGAACTCAGAAATGTTTCAGGAAAAGATTCTGGACACAAAGTAATAAGAGGCAAAATTTGACTCCAGCCCTTCGATGCAGAAACACCACCGAGATGTGCTTTGGCCCAGAAGCATGAACTCTAGGCAGGTAGACTGTGGCAGTTGATGGAACCAAGAAGTTTATCACAAAGCTAAACAGGTAACAGATGCAGTGGGTGAGGGCTGAAGTTTAGAGATGCAATGGAAAGGTCTTTGAGTTTAGTTTAGCGATACAGCGCGGAAACGGGCCATTCAGCCCACCGAGTCCTCACCGACCAGTGGTCCCCGCACACTAACGCTACCCTACACCCACTAGGGACAATTTACGATTTTACGAAGCCAATTAACCTACAAACCTGTACATCTTTGGAGTGTGGGAGGAAACCGGAGCTCTTGGAGAAAACCTATGCAGGTCACGGGGATAATGTACAGATTGCATACAGTCAGCATCCGTAGATCGAACCCGGAGCTCTGGCACTACAAGGCAGTAACTCTACTACAGCACCACCGCACCACCCTTTTGTATAGTCAAACGTGAAATTGTGGTACTGGTGTCCACAGAGGTCAGGAAGTCAAAACTAAAAAAGGAAAGGGCAGTCAATGTCAGCAGTGTGCAGGAGAAGTCTAAATTATTCAATAACACTACAATGCAAATATACCATTGTCCAACTTTATACAGATCACATACACTTTTGAATGAGAAAGCCATAACAATTTACAGAATAAAACCTAGAAATTTATCTTCCTATTCAGAAAGCTAAAGCTCTTTTGTGAATTCAGCTGCTGAAGTAAATTAGAAAATCCAATAAGGATTTGGTTGTGTTTTTTTCTCACTTTAATTATCCTTAATTGTCTTATTTAGTTTAACTGCAATCAGATCCAATTGCCTACAATTTGAAAACAATCATATTCAGATGTTTGTAAATGCTAATGATAAATCCAGGGATTAAACTGGAGAGCTGATTCAGAAGTCAGTAATATGCCTCATTATAAGCTATTGGTGGGTGGTGAAGAGTTCAAGCAGATGACTCCACTTTACGAGAGCATTTTATGGATTGTTTAATCGTGGGAATGGATTGTTCATCAGGTATTCAGATTCTTTAAAAAAAAAAGAAAGGAAAAAAATTGGCGAAGCGTTAGATTTGCTGCCTTCCAGCGCCAGAGATCCAGGTTCGATCCTGACTACGGGTGCTGTCTGTACGGAGTTTGCACGTTCTCGCACTGACCACTTGGGTTTCCTCCCACACTCCAAAGACGTACAGGTTTGTAGGTTAATTGGCTTGGTATAAGTGTAACTTGACCATAGTGTGTGTAGGGTAATGTTAATGCGTGGGGATCGCTGGCCGGTGTAGACTTGGTGGGCCGAAGGGCCTGTTTCTGCAATGTATCTCCAAACTAAACTAAACTAAAGATGTTCCCGATGCTCCTTGCATTCTGCAATAGTTTATTTGGAACGGATGCAATCAGTTTCTCTCCCACACTCTCTCTTTCCTCATCCGTTAAGTATCTTCAGCATATTCTCTTATTACTTCAAATTAGTAGCATCTGCTGTTATTTTTTTTGCTCTTTGATCATCCAAGCAATTGGATTAATGGGAAAACTGACTGTAATACCCCCTGTTGTAGATGTTTCATGGGAATATCAATTAGGAGGTTGGTGTTAATGGGCATAAGTGAGACAGTAGGTTTCAGGGAAATCAATTGAGTAATGAGATTGCTCTGAGAAGCAGCATTGGACTCAATGAGCTGAACAGCTTCCATTCTACATTGTAAGACAACAGAAAATATTGTCAAACTAATAATTTGCTATCCGACTATCAGAAATCCTGATTTCTAATTCAGTAGTTCTTCTAGATCGAACATCTGGTTGACAGGTGGACACAGGTGGACACAAAATGTTGGAGTAACTCTGAGTGTCCTGCTGAGTTACTCCAGCATTTTGTGTCTACCTTTGGTAGTTGCTCTGGTAACGAATCTGCTGAACCCACATGGAGCCATACATTGGAATGCACAGAACGGGATATTTAATTGATGATTTGCTTAATTGATGAAACTGCACACAAAGTGATTTTAGCTCTTTATGCTGGATAACTAAGCTTCCCTTATTAACAGTAAATGTATGTCTGTTCCTAAAAATACTGTGTACGTATGTGATCATTACCGGGGGGCTGTGTGTTAAGATCCGCTCAGCCTTTGGCAGCATAGACCTCAAGTTCAAGTTTGTTTGGTTGGTTTCCCCAGTGCTGAGGGGAGCACACATTAAGTGCAGAATTAGTGCAAATCCTTGCGAACTGGTGTCGCCTATGGAAGGAGCACATACAGTGTTCAAAGATTCAAAGGTCAGGCTATTGTCACGTGTACCAATTAAGGTACAGTGAAACACAAATTACCATACAGCCATACTAAAAAAATAAAAAGCAACAAGACACACAACTACATAAAAGTTCTTGAACATCCACCCACAGAGGATTCCCCACATTCCTCGCGTCGAGGCAATCGAAGTTCCCTTGTCGGTGCGGTCGATGCTCCTGTGGCTTGGAGCACCCGAAGTCGGTCCCTAACCAGGGAGACCGCGAGCTCCACGATGTTAAGTCCGCAGGCTCTCATGGTTGGAGCTCTCGGTCAATCTCCAGCAAGAGGCCGCCAACTCTACAATGTTAGGCTGCAGTGCGGACGGAGATAGATACAGAAAAAAAATTGCATCTCCGTCGAGGTAAGAGATTACAAAAGATTCTCCCCCCCAACCCACACATAAAACAAGCTAAAGAACACTAAAACATACATTTAACACTTACTATAAAACACCAAAGAATGAAGGGACAGACAGACAGACTGTTGGCGAGCATGGATAAAGTTAGGGGGTAGAGTGCGTTGGAAGTGAAAGGAATAAACGTTGTGTCTCCTGCAGTGGTGTAGGAAGGTGCCAGTTGGAAATATGAATAATGGGAGAATGACCAAGCATGCTGTGCCTTCTCGGGATCTTTTAGAAAGATACGGGTGAGAAAATGTTCCGAAGTATAGATTTGTTTCATAGCTGAAAAAGACAGAAAATGATGCGAGGAACCCACTGACTGGTGGGATGGAAGGAAAGATCAGGTGTAACGTTGTTAGTTGAGGACTTGTGGGGAGAGGGAAAACAAGAGGCATACGTTTGAGTATTCGCTGATAAGAAGATTTCTGCAGAGGTCCTTGAATCAAGCATCAGATCTAAGGAAGGATGTGCTGGCAAGGGGTGGATTGGAGAGTGCCCAGAGGAGATTTACGAGAACCATCCCAGGAATGATGGGGTAAATTATGATGACACTGGGTCTGTACCTGCTGGCGTTTAGAAGGATGAGTGGGGACCTCATTGAACCATACCGAATTGCGAAAGACCTGATAGAGTGGATGTAGAGAGGATGTTTCCACTAGTGGGAGAGTCTTAGACCAGAGGTCGTAGCCTCAGAATTAAAGGGTGCTCTTTTAGAAAGGAGGTGAGGAGGAACCTCTTTAGCCAGAGGGTAGTTAATCTGTGGAACTCATTGCCACAGAGTGGTGTGGAGGTCAAGTCAATGGATATCAGATGGAGATTGACAGATTCTTGATTAGAATGGGTGTCAAGGATTAGAAACTTAAAACATAGAAGGAAAGAAATGCAGGAGTAGGCCATTCGGCCCTTCGAGCCAGCACTGTCATTCAACATGATCATCTAAAATCAGTACCCCGTTCCTGTTTTTCCCCCATATCCCTTGATTCCTTTAGCCCTAAGAGCTAAATCTAATTCTCTCTCGAAAACATTTAGTGAATTGGCCTCCACTGCCTTCTGTAGCAGAGAATTCCATAGATTCACAACTCTCTGGGTGAAGTTTTTCCTTATCTCAGTCCTAAATGGCCTACCTCTTATTCTTAAACTGTGAGCCCTGGTACGGGATTCCCCTAACATCGGGAAAAAAAATGTCTGCAGAGGAGCTTATGGGGAGAAGGCAGGAAATGGGATAAGTAGGCAGAGATCAGACATGATTGAAATACAGAGTAGACTTGATGGGCTGAATGGCCTAATTCTATTTCTATAACGTTAACGTGCTTGGGTGTGAGGGGTGATGGGGAGAAGATAGGGAAATGGGGTTGAGAGGGAAAGATAGATTAGCCATGATTGAATGGCGGAGTAGGCTTGATGGTCTGAATGGCCTAATTCTGCTCGTGTAACTAAAATAAATCACAAAAGTCCACTTAAAGCACAAGCTAGAGAGAAAGTAAATCTTCCAGGAAAAAAAGAACAAACTGCTGGAGGAACTCAGTGGACCAGGCAGCATCTGTGGAATGTTTGAAGAAGTGACACAACCTGAAATGTCATCTGTCCATTTCCCTCCATACGTGGGGTTTTATTGCTCAGGATTTCAGCATCTGCAGTGTCTCGTGTCCCAACTTTTCCAAGTAGGCAAATCTGCAGGGAACATCATTACACAACAAAAAAACCCCCAACAATTATATAAATAGTTGAATGAATAATCATATGATCTGAATTGTCTGGCACAGCGGGTGGAATCACTGCCTCACAGGCCCGGTGACTTGGGTTCAGTCCTGAGCTCCCATGCTACATGTGTGGAGTTTGCATGTTCTCACCGTGACTAAGTGCGCTGTCTCCAGACAGTCTACTTTCCTCTCATATTCCAAACCCATACGGCGGCGCAGAGATAGAGTTACTGCCTCACAGAGCCAGAGATCCGAGTTTGATCCTGACTACGGATGCTGTCTGTACGGAGTTTGCACGTTCTTCCCCGTGACCTGTGTGGCTTTTCCCCGGGAGCTTGGGTTTCCTGCTACACTCCAAAGACGACCAGGTTTGTGGGCTAATTGGATTGGTAAAATTGTAAATTATGCCTAGTGTGTGTATGATAGTGTTAGTGTGCGGGGATCCGCATTTCCACACGATATCTCTAAATCAAATTAAATTTGAAGCTTAATTGGTCGCTGTCGATTGCGCCCAGTGTGCAGGTTGGTGGTAGAATCTGGGAGGGGGTGGGGTGCAGTTGATAGGAACGTGATGAGAACAAAGTAGGATTATGTTAATACGGGTTGACGTCAATCAATCAATCAATCAATCAACCTTTATTGTCATCTTGCAAGCAACAGTTGTACAGTACAAAATGAAAAGACGTTTCCCAGGGAATAGCGGAACATCGCACATGAAATTTAAAACATTTCACACATAATACTAAAAACAATCCAGTCCCTGATGGAACAGTATAAATAGTTAAAAGCAGGTAAAACACAACGTTAAAATACAATAAACCAATCATAAAATGTCCGGGGCAGCTGATTTGAGTGGCCAGTGCCAGTTATTAAAGTGTCCGTGCCAGCCGCAGAATCAGGTGACTGTGAGTACAGAGTGACTGTTTAGCAGCCTCACAGCCTGTGGTAGGAAGCTGTTTAGCAGTCTTGTAGTCCGGGCTTTGATGCTTCGATATCTCTTGCCTGATGACAGGAGATCCAGGTGTATGTGGAGGGGGTGCAGTTTGTCCTTAGCAATTCTCTGAGCGTTTTTTCAGACAGCGGCTCTGGAACAGTTCTTGTACCGAGGGTAGGGAGACGCCAATGATCCTCTCTGCTCCCCTCACTACCCTCTGCAGAGCCTTCCTGTCCGAGCAGTTGCAGGTGGAGTACCACGTATTTATACAGTACGTGAGTACAGACTCCACCGTACCCCTGTAGAAAGTCCTGAGGATGTTGGTGGGGAGTGAGGCCTGTTTTAGTTTCCTCAGGAAGTGCAGTCGCTGATGGGCCTGTTTGATGGTCCCAGTGGTGTTCCTGGGCCAGGTGAGGCTGTCTGTAATTTGCACACCGAGGAACTTTATGCTCTCCACTCTCTCCACTGTGGTGCCACTGATGTTGAGGGGTGTATGCTTTGGCTGCGCCCTCCTGAAGTCGACAACCAGCATGGAATTTGAGGGCTGTATTGTGATATGACTGATCTTAGATTGCATAAAGAATATTAGATGGAACACTGGCAGCTCCCAGTGGCATGGGACCTCTTACATTCACCCGAAGAGGCACGCAAGTGCTTTAATGTTGAATGTAAAACCCAGCACGACCAAAGATATATGGTTATCATTGAAGTGCGAGGTGGATTATGTGCTGATCTCATAAAAGATAAAGCCACAAGCTTCTCCCTCTTGGGCAAAAACTTTACCAACTGAGCCAAGCTAATGTTTATTAGATTGCTGTTTTAACTGCCTCATCGGAAGTGCTATCACATTTGGACAATAACTCATGTAGTTATAGATAAAGGGAAGATTGTTTTATCTGTATAATTGAACTTTTCGATTTGATTAAGCATTTATGTGCAGGTTGGTTATGTATGAGGGGAGATCTATTTAATTTGCAAATTGCATTTCATAACCTGCCATAGAAAGTGCAAAGTTAATTATTTTCATGCAAAAGGACTGAAGCAATAAAAATGCTGATTTAGGTGAGCATTGTATTTCTGCATTGTGTTGAGGCAATGCCTTCGCGCACGCACTCTTCAATGTTCTGCTCAGTCCGCCTAAACCTACCTGATCAGCTGGTTGGCATACACTTTAACACCCCCTCCCATTCCCACACCAACCTTTCTGTCCTGGGCCTCCTCCATTGTTAGAGTGAGGCCCAGCACAAATTGGAGAAACAGCACCTCATATTTCGCCTGGGCAACTTACACCCCAGTGATATGAATATTGACTTTTCTAACTTCAAGTAACCCTTGCTTTCCCCCTATCTCCATCTTCCCCCCCCCCCCCCCCACATTTTATTTCTGTTTGCTTTGTTGTCACTTTCTCCTAGCTAACAATGATCTATTCTACATTTTCCTTGATCTCCATCTCTTTTCATGTCTCGTTTTCAACAACTTACCATTCCCTATCTCTGTGTCTCCCTCTCTCCTGACTGTCTGAAGAAGGATCTCGACCCAAAACATCACCCATTCCTTCGATCCAGAGATACTGCATTTCCCGCTGAGTTACTCCAGCAATCTGTGTCTATGTTCGGTAAACCAGCTTCTGCAGTTACCTCCTTCACACATGTGAGGTTTGTTTTATCCTTTTTGTGAACCTGGACTTGGCTCAATAAGCCAAGAGTCTGGGTTCTTGGTCTTCAATCTCCCTTTACCTGAATTGACCAAAGGCAGTGGCATCTGCACATTGTATTTTGGCTACTGAGGAATGTGCAATCTTGGTTCTGGAGTCAAGTCACACACAGTAGGTTGGACAGTTCCCCATTAATTCTGACCAGTGGGAGGTTTGTTGGATGTGAGGTGCAAAATTGTGATGAGAAAGACTGAGAAAAGTGTTCGGTCAGCCACAAATCTTGGGTCGACCAAACCCACGCAGGTCACGGGGAGAACGTCCAAACTCCATACGGACAGCACCCGTAGTCAGATTAAACCTAGGTCTCTGGCGCTGTAAGGCAGTAGCTCTACCACCTCATCATATTGGTTAGGATGATGCTTTGCATCCCCACATGAAGCAAATTTAAAATGGTTAAACCACCTAAAAAAGCATAATTAGTAAGGAAGGAATAGAGAAGGCCACCTTTAGTGGGTTCTTCCCCCCACAAAATGTCTGGAATGTGATCTTGTCAGAACAATATATAAAATAATTCCCCACTGCAGATTTGTTCCAAAGACTTGCCTCCCTGCTTCCAAGACATACTTAGACTTCCTTCCCCATTGGATACCAGCTACTTGAAGGATTATGACCTGACCTGTCCTTCGACAGCCATAACAAATCAGTTCATAAGTTCATATGTGATAGTGGCAGTATTAGGCCATTCGACCCATCAAGTCTATCCACCTCGTGGGCCTTCCAACACTGGGTGTTTCCCATGAAACCCGTGGGAAGTCTTCCAACCTTTTCCATCTATGTAGCATGTAGAATTCCTGCCTTTAGCATTCAAATGAACTTCTGGTCTTCTCACCACACCTACTTGAAGCACCACATGATACAACCCGGCTAAAGAAGGCCAGGCCACCATTACTGTTTCGTGGGTGAACCTGCATCACATTTTCCTTGCAGGAGCTGCCTGCACACTTCCTTGAACAATGGGCCATTCAATTAACATATGTCACTTGCCTTCCCTTAACAAGTTCCAAGAATGTTGGATTGAAATGTCTTTTCGCGTATTTTATCTCTGTTTGCTTTGTTGTCAACTTCTCCTAGCTAACAATAATCATGTCAAAGGTTCATAGAGCTGGCAGGCTTACCAATATCTCATATATCTCAGTCTACTTGCCAGCAGCAGTATCATCTGCATCCCCTCTCTCTCTCCATCCCTCTCCCACCCAAGTTGTACTGGCTTCAAAGTTATGTTGTTGTCTCATTGTCTGTAAATCGTTTTCACCTAGCTCACAGCCAGAGGGCCTGTCCCACTTTCACGACTTAATTCACGACCTCTGCCGAGTTTGGCCTTGACTCATACTCGCAGCATGGTCGTCACGAGGTCGTAGGTAGGTCGTAGGTAGATCGTGATGCTAGTCGTAGGTACTCGGAGCATCAATAGGTCGGGTATTTTTTCAACATGATGAAAAATGTCCATGAGTAAAAAAAGGTCGTGAATTAGGTTGTGAAAGTGGGACAGGCCCTTTACAATGGCCTGTTTCCTTCATCATTGTTACTTCTTTGCATATCTTTCATTCACGTGTTCTATATCTCTCCATATCACCTCTTGTTTCCCTTTCCCCTGACTCTCAGTCTGAAGAAGGGTTAGATTCGGGGGAAGTTTTTGTGTGTGATATAGGGTTAGATTCATAATTCTGTTAGTTCATAATTCTGTTAATTCTTGTTAAAGAGTAAAATGTTTATAAACACACATACATGAATGTGATATAAATGTATATAATCATATAACACACACAATTATATTTCTTCTGATCCAATAATGAAATTTATTTCAGACTAGACAAGGGACATTAAATAAGAAACATTGTAAACCTCCCCGCAACTTCACACACACTAGGCCTTATCCCCGGGCCCCACAATCCCTCTCCCGCTGCCCCGGGCCACGCACTCCCTCTCCCTCTCCCCGGGCCGCGCACTCCCTCTCCCGCTGCCCCGGGCCCCACACTCCCTGTCCCTCTCCCTGGGCCGCGCACTCCCTCTCCCCACTGCGGAAACAAAGATCCGATCTTTGACCGGAAGCAAGATGGCGGAACAAGATGGCGGAGCAAGATGGCGGGGGCTGGTTGCTAAAATGGGTCATATAATCACCCATGAATCCGCCCATGAGCGTACTACACGTTTGCGTGAGAGTAACCCACCTTGCTCCGCTATAAGATCTTTGCTTGACATCTCACACTCAGACATCTTATATGGCATAGATAGGGTGGATAGTCAGAACCTTTTTCCTAGGCTGGAAATGTCCAACACTAGAGGGCATAGCCACAAGGTGAGAGAGGGGGAAAGTTTACACAGAGTGGTGGAGGCCTGGAACGTATTGCTGGGGATGATGGTGGAGGCAGATACAATGGTGATGTTTAAGAGGCTTTTGGATAGGCACATGGAAGTGCAAGATATTGGAAGGATATGAATCAAGTACAGGCTGATGAGATCAGTTTAGCTCGGCAATGTGTCCACACAAAGGGCCCGTACCTGTGCTATACTGTTGTATGTTCAACACACACACACTGAGAACCTGGCTCTGTAGGTTTACCACATCCTCTCCTCATTGATGCCCATGTATTTCTTTGGAGCTGGTGAAAATGCTACCACTTGGACTAGACCAATCCTCATTTTAGCACCTCATAGTTTCCAACGGCAAAACCCTCCTTCAATAGGGTACAGAACACCTCCGCTCAGTCCACAAAGGCCTACACGATCTCCCGGTTGCTAAACACTTTATCTCCACCTCCCAATCCCATACTGATCTTTCTGTCCTGGGCCTCATCCAGTCAGAATGAGGCCGAACGCGAATTGGAGGAAAAGCACCTCGTATTTCACTTGGGTAGCTTACAACCCAGCGGTATGAATATTGATTTATTTCACTTCAAGTCACCCTTGCTTTCCCTCTCTCTCCGTGCCTGCCCCATCCTAGTTCTCTGACTAGTTTCACTGTCCTCCTGATTAATTTTGCAGATAGTATGCTTCGTTGTCACCTTCCCCTCAGCCAACAATGATCCATTCTACATTGATCACGATCTGCTTTGATCTGTCATTTTCACACCTTACCCTTGAGAGGGGGTATCGACCTGAAACGTCACCCATTCCTTCTCTCCATAGATGCTGCTGCCTGTCCCACTGAGTTACTTCAGCATTTTGTGTCTATCTGAATGCAGATTTGGTGCTTAAGTCATCGATTACGGCTGGAAAACACTTTCCTCTGGCTTGGTGTGGTACCAACTGATCCAACTTGGTGATTAAATTAACAAAGACAAAGAAAGTAGCTGCGGCTTAGTGTAGCACCAACCTTTGAGTTATTCTGCTGGGATAGGCTTTGTGTACATCCTGAAAGCACAGCATATTTTCTTCTACCCAATTATCTGCACTGGTGGTTACATAACAGTAAATCAGATTATTTTAGTTGTGTCTGACACATTTAAATGTGTGGAACTTCACATAACTCAGCGTTCAGAATTGATCAGACTGTGAGATATTACATATAAAGTTGAGAAGCCTTTTGTCTTTATTTTTCTCATGACATCAGCATGCTTTAATAGCCAGCTACATTCTTTATTGACTCGTTTTATTATTTACCAAGGATTTATATCGCCGGCAAATAGATCTTCCGTGATGCAGTGTGTCCTGGAGAAGCAGGGAAGAGATATCGAGAGCTTCCTCTTGAGTGATCAGGTAACATGAGTCAGCTCATCATCAGAGGCAGCTCTTGGGGTCTTTCTGCATCACTGAAGCTTGCGATGAGCATTGAACCAAGTAATGATATGCAACACCATCGGCTTAAGATAACAGTTACACCACATTCCTGATCAGGTGGTTTCTTTGGCAGAGATTTTGATAATTGCATTTTGTAAGTCAAGTCCTTTCTTTGTGTAAGATGTACATGAGGGGTGACACGGTGGCACAGCGGTAGATTTGCTGCCTAATGCCCCTGTCCCACTTAGGAAACCTGAACGGAAACCTCTGGAGACTTTGCGCCCCACCCAAGGTTTCCGTGCGGTTCCCGGAGGTTGCAGGTGGTTGCCGGAGGTTGCAGGTAGTGGAAGCGGGTAGGGAGACAGACAAAAACCTCCGGGAACCGCACGGAAACCTTGGGTGGGGCACAAAGTCTCCAGAGGTTTCTGTTCAGGTTTCCTAAGTGGGACAGTGGCATTACAGGGCCAGAGACCTGGGTTTGATCCTGACTACAGATGCTTGTCTGTACGGAGTTTGTATGTTCTCCCCGTGACCTGCGCGGGTTTTCTCCAGGATCTTCAGTTTCCTCCCACACTCCAAAGATGTACAAGTTTGTAAGCTTATTGGCTTGGTATATAAATGTAAATTGTCCCTAGTGTGTGTGTGTAACACACTGTTAATATGCGGGGATCGCTGGTCGGTGCGGACTCTGGGCCGAAGGGCCTGTTTCCACGCTGTATCTATAAAGTAAACTAAACTAAACTAATCGACCAGAAGATACACCGTGATTTATTTTGTGACTCACACAGGCCTCTGTATCGTAGGTTTATGGGTTCAAATCCCACATCAAAGGCTCAGTAACATTCAGTGGAGGGTTGCAATGCCAGAGGTGCTATCTGTTGGATTAGATATTAAACCAAGACCTTGTCAGCGTTGTCGGATGGATGTGAAGGGTTCATAGCCATATCTGGAGAAAAACTGCACAGAAACTGTGAAGTACTTTTCCTGCACCTGGGTATGGTATCCTAGTACATTAACAATACTCAATGAATTCTTGAATAGTACCGGTGTCGGGGGTTAAGGGCCTGTCCCACTTTCAAGACCTAATTCACGACCTTTGCTACTCGTGGACATTTATCATCATGTTAAAAAAATGACATGACCTACTTGATGCCACGAGTACCTACGACTAGCATCACGGCCTGTTACGACCTACCTACGACCTCGTGACGACCATGCTGCGAGTATGAGTCAAGGGCAAACTCGGCAGAGGTCGTGAATTAGGTCGTGAAAGTGGGACAGGCCCTTTATGGGGAGAAGGCAGGAGAATGGGGTTGAGAGGGAAAGATAGATCAGCCATGATTGAATGGTGGAGTAGACTTGATGGACCGAGTGGCCTAGTTCTGCTCCTATCACTTGTGAATTTATGAAGCATAAGGAATTCTTTCCAGTGCCTAGCCAATACTTAACCACCGACTTAACTAGGCTGGTCAGATGAGTATTTCCAATATTTTCATTTTTTAATTTCAAATAACAAGTTTATTTAATCATAATCTTATTACTGTATGTGAGGTCTGTTCCTGCACATAATGGCTGCCATGTTTCTCCGGTTAGTGAAAGATGACAGATTAATCTTCCACCATTCTCTTCCACCCCATTTGTGGGGTCCCTTCCTTTGGACTGGTCTCCCGCCATTCTGAAGACAATGTGCAGCTCTGCAAAATATGAATTGTGAAGTTCATTATAACAAATGATCAGTTGGAAGAACTCAACGGGTCAAGCAGCATCTGTAGGGCAAAGGAATATATGACAATAGGTGCAGGAGTAGGCCATTTGGCCCTTCGAGCCAGCACCGCCATTCAATGTGATCATGGCTGATCATCCACAATCATGCAGTTCCTGCCTTCTCTCCATATACCTTAACTCTGCTATCCCTAAGAGCTCTATCGAACTCTCTCTTGAAAACATCCAGAGAACCAGCCTCCACCGCCCTCTGAGGCAGAGAATTCCACACACTCACAATCCTCTGTGTGAAAAAGTTTTTCCTCATCTCCGTTCTAAATGGCTTACCATTCTTAAACTATGGCCCTTGTTCCGGACTCCCCCAACATAGGGAACATGTTTCCTGCCTCTTGTGTGTCCAAACCCTTAATAAAATCCCCTCTTATCCTTCTAAATTCCAGAGTATACATGCACAGCCACTCCAATCTATCAACATATGACA
Source organism: Amblyraja radiata (assembly GCF_010909765.2). Lineage (NCBI taxonomy): Eukaryota > Metazoa > Chordata > Chondrichthyes > Rajiformes > Rajidae > Amblyraja > Amblyraja radiata. Next base: position 13,577,762 of record NC_045984.1, read on the forward strand.
GTCCCGTCATCCCGTGAATTAACCTCGCATGATGTGTAGGAAGGATCTGCAGATGCCGGTTATACTGAAGATGGACACAAAGTGTTGGAGTGACTCAATGAGTCAGGCAGCATCTCTGGAGAAAAACGATAGGTGACATTTTGGGTCGGAACCCTTCTTCAGACTGAAAGTGGTGAGGTGGGGGGCGGGAGGGGGGTAGGAAAGGGACAGAACAAAACAGGGCTGGCGATAGATGACCCAGGAAGGGTGGAACCCATAATGGCCCATAGTTGGCTGAGGAAGAGGTGATAATGAAGGGTAACAGAGGGATATCCCCCCCCCCAGTTGCTGCACGAACCACTTAGTTCCTCCAGCAGATTGTGTGTTGCTCCAGATTCCAGCATCTGCAGTCTCTTGAATCTCCTGGGCAATTCATTAATGATCCACTGTGGGTTGCCATTAGCACTGTTTTACTAGGAGAGAGAATCAATGAGAGAAAGTTAAATATGGCCGTACACAGTTGTATAGCACATGTGGTCTCTTTGCATTATTTATGAAAGAGGTTGTTACTGTGGCAATGAGGTATAATTGATCTGAATCCCACCATCCTGCTCTTGGCAAATTATTTCTGTACAATCGTCCAGTCAGCGTTTTCCAAAAGACATCATCAATTCCTGGATTATTGCATGTCGATTGTAACCCTTGAGATGGTGGTTTTGAACCAATACAGACCTTCTGATGAAGGTGTCCCCTTCAATGTTTTTGGAGTTGGCATCCCAGGTCAGGATGGTACATAACTTGGCAGGGAACGTGTGGTGTGTTGTCCCCTTGACACTGAGATCATAGGTTAGGGAATTGCTGTCAGAGTAGCTTGTGAGAGTGACCTGGGTTCATTCTGTAGATGGAGCACACTGCAAGTCTTGTAGTACAAGAGTGAATGAATAACTTTATTATGAATTCAAAACTATTCTTTTCATCGCCCATCCGAGCCCATGTTCAATGATAGTTTTCCGAAAACCATTTTCTTAATTGAAGTAATGTTAGGTCCCGTTTTTTATAGAAAATCTTCAAATTACTTACTCATGCAGATGTGATTCTTAATGAAGAACATAAACATCATAATTGTTCCTTTGTATGTTCATTCAGCCAATTACTTGCCCTCTGGTCTGAGAAAGTCTGTAGTTGGTACCAAAGAAATAATACGATCCTCGATTCTCCACACCAGAGTAACCCAAGGATTTTGAGAAATTTATTTTTGCCAGGTAGTGTATCAAACCTTTAAGGTTTTTCCCGGAATGTCAGCGTGGACTTAGTGGATTGAACGGATCTGTTCCCATGCTGAGTGGTTCTATAACTTTATGACCTTTGTAAAATAAATTATATCATGTTATAGTTCTGTTATATTTTTATAATGATGATATCAGTAATGCTAAACATGGCACCAAGGAAGTGTGGCTATTGTATTTGGGAAGACTGGAACTATTCCTTGGAGTAAAAAAGAGGAATGTGACCATGTTTTAATTCATGAATTTGTTGATACAAGAAAATATTATAGTCATTGAGTCATACATCACGGAAACAGGAACTTTGGTTCAACTTGCCCATGCTGACCAAGATGCCCCAACTATACTAGTCCCACTTGCCCGTGTTTGGCCCATATCCCTCTAAACCGTTCCTATCCATGTACCTATCCAAATGTATTTTTAATATTCATGTTAAAAAAAAAAATCAGGCAACTGCATCATTCTACCACAATCAGAGAGCAGTGCTGAACTACGATCTACCTCTTTGGTGACCCTCGGACTATCCTTGATCGGACTCTGCTGACTTTATCTTGCACTAAACGTTATTCCCTTCTCATGTGTCTACACACTGTAAATGGATCGATTGTGATCGTGTGTTGTCCTTCTGCTGACTGGTTGGCACGCAACAAAAGCTTTTCTCTGTACCTCGGTACACGTGACAATGAACTAAACTGAAACAGTTCCTCTTATGGAAGGATTGTTGACCAAAGTACACAGATTTCACGTGACTGGTAAGAGAACCAGAGAGTACATGAAGAAACAATTTCCTACCCAGCTAGTTATTGGGATTAAACTTAAAGATTTAAAAGCCAGCATGATTTGGATTGCTGAGCACTGGTTGAAGCGCTCTGTTCTGGTTACCCTGATGAGCCTGTTACAGGGGGCAGCATAGTGATCAACCCTGACCTCGGATGCTGCCGGTGTGGAGATTGCATCTTCTCACTTGTGACTGTATTCGTTTCCTCTTGGTTCACCAGTTTCCTCCCACGTCCCAAAGACATGTTGGTTGGTCGGTGCATTGGCCATAGTACGTTATTCCAAGTGTGCAGGGTAAGTGGTGGAATCTGGAGGGGGTTGATGGGAATGTGGAGAGAATCCATGATACTTTATTGTCACATGTACCCAGGTACAGTGAAATGCTTTGTTTTGCACACAATAGACAATAGGTGCAGGAGTAGGCCATTTGGCCCTTCGAGCCAGCACCACCATTCACTGTGATCATGGCTGATCATCCACACTCAGTATCCCGTTCTTGCCTTTTCCCCCATATCTCCTGACTCCGCTATCTTTAAGAGCTCTATCGAACTCTCTCTTGAAAGGATCCAGAGAATTGGCCTCCACTGCCTTCTGAGGCAGAGAATTCCACAGATTCACAACCCTCTGTGTGAAAAAGTTTTTCCTCATCTCCGTTCTAAATGACTTGCCCCTTATTCTTAAACTGTGTCCCCTGGTTCTGGACTCCCCCAACATCAGGAACATGTTTCCTGCATCTCGTGTGTCCAAACCCTTAATAATCTTATATGTTTCGATAAGATCCTCTCTCATCCTTCTAAATTCCAGAGTATACAAGCCCAGCCACTCCATTCTAATGACATATGACTGTCCCGCCATCCCAGGAATTAACCTCGTGAACCTACGCTGCACTCCCTCAATAGCAAGAACCCCGGTAGAATCATACAGCAGGCCTCACCTCTGCAGTACATAAGAATGGTCAAGTATCTGACCCAGAAAAAGTTGCAAGAAGTTAATTGAACAATTTTATCTTTTGCTGGCAGAGGAGAACCAGGCCTGCTGTCACACGTTGCAGCAGACGGCACACGCCGAGCCCCTCTTTGAACTCAGCGCCCCCCCCCCCCCCGCCGCGCCCCCCTTTTGTTCTCGGTGTCCCCCCCATCTTTCTCCGTGCCTCCCGTCATTGTTCTCGGCGACCCTTGCTGGGTTCCCCCTTCATTCCTGGTGGCCCCTCGCTCTCAAAGCTGCCCTAAAATGGATATAGTGTAAGATCAGAGTAAATGGGTGGCTGATGATCTGCTCAGACTTGATGAGCCAAAGGGCCTATTTCAGTGCTGTGTCTCTGTAACTTGCATTTTGGGTTAAAGTCCAGTTCTTTGTGGTGACACAAGGAACTGCAGATGCTGGTTTACATAAACAGACACAAAGTGTGTCAGAAGGAACTGCAGAAGCTGGTTTACACCGAAGATGGACCCAAAATGCTGGAGTAACTCAGCGGGACAGGCAGCATCTCTGGATAGAAGAAACGGGCGACATTTCGGGTCGAGACCCTTCTTCAGACTGATTGTTAAGGGAGAGGGAAACAAAAGGTATTGAAGGTAGACAAAAATGCTGGAGAAACTCAGCGGGTGAGGCAGCATCTATGGATCGAAGGAAATAAGCAACGTTTCGGGTCGAAACCCTTCTTCAGATATTGAAGGGTAAGTTGTGAAAAACGAGTTTGAAGGGAACGAAGATCAAGGAAAATGCAGAGTAAATCGTTGTTAGTTAGGGGAAGATGACAACAAGGTGTACAATGTAAAATTAAATCAGGAGGGCAGTCAGACCGGTCGGAGAACTAGCATGGGGGAACGATAGAGAGAGAGAGAGAGAGAGACAGCAAGGGTACTTGAAGTTAGAGAAGTCAATATTGTCACAAAGTGCTGGAGTAACTCAGTGGGTCAGGCAGCATCAGGTTGTGATGCCCCATCATGACCAGGAGATGGCAGTCACATTCCATCTTTGCAATGAGCCATTACTCCCCAGTGACCAACCTGTTTTATGGCCCTCGGTGAGTGATTTAACAAGAACTGATGGTCTGAGTTCACTCTCAAAGCAAGGCCATGAGTAGAATTTATGTGCAGTTTACCAGCTTACTGAAGCAGTAAATAGTTAGGGAGGGCACAAAAGCATCTGCGTGACCCTAGTGGAAGTCCGACTGAAATCAATCTCAGTGGAAATTGCTGACACAAGCTGTCTACATAATTAAAAAATCCTCAAAACTCTGACAATAGATGGAAAATAGTCTGACAAGGCAGCAAAGCACTTCAATTCCTGGCAGCCAATAAAGAAGCATTGCCCGCCACGTGGACTCCAGGCAGCTTTCACCGTTCTCAAGGTGAACTATGATTAAAAGCTCAGATCCATTGTGCAAGGTGTCACTGTGACTGTGGGACGACGTGTACATGTGCCTTTTTACTGGATTAGTAGCAATCCCACTCTGTCTCAGCTGTAAATTACACTGGTGATTTAAAGGCTTTGAACTTTTGAGGTTAGAGTTTTGACTGCCTAGCAGCCAATTCTACGCATTTTAAACGATTTCTTTAATAGGGTGGATGCAAAGTCAATGATTGGTTCGAGTCTGTATTGATGTCTCAAAGGGTTTATTGATGAAGCTTAAGATAATTGGAGCCACACCTGCTCGGAGCCCTATTGCACAGGTTTCTTTGAACCAAAGCTGTTGACTGTGCTCATTGCAACCAGGTCAGTATTTGCCCAGTGGAAGAGGGTCTTTGACCTGAACAAGTGAACTCTTTTCACAGATGCTGTCCGACCTGCTGAGTGTTTCCAGCACCTGCAGGTTTTTGATTTCCACTCCTTGCCCTGACAGGCTGCTCTCAGGGGAACATTCAAGAAAAGGATTGAAATACATGAATCCAAGTGAAGATAGGCACAAAATGCTGGAGTAACTCAGCGGGAAAGCAAATCCAAAATGAAGGGCCTAGCATGAGATCTTGCAGCTCCCTGAATCATTGAGTTCCTTTGCTGTTGATGGGGCGTGCAACCTGCTGCCCTGCCTTAATTCGACTGCCAGCAACATTTCTGAAATGGGTCATCTGATCCACCTGTCTTCATTCTTTAACTGGGAACTTGCTGTGCACAATTTGACTGTTTTGATTCTACCATGACCAGCTGTGTCTACAACTGATGTATACAACAGTCCTGAATCAAGGCCATGATCTGGTAGGTTGAACACACCTTTGCCTCCACAGTTGCTGCCTGACCCACTGAATTCCTCCAGAGGTTTGATTTTTGCTCTACAACTGGAAAATTATTTGCTGGAATGCTTTGAGGCTGAAGAACAAGCTTTGTAAATGCAAAGCCTTTTCTTGCTCTGCAGGCCGGGAACCAAGGGCAAATTTATTCCCTGGTGCCTTGTTGTGGAAATTTGGTTTAATTTAGTGTAAAGCCATTTGTGTACTATTCTGAGCATCTTGGCATGTGGCAAGAGCAGGAAGGATATTTTTTGTCTTACCCTTTTCTGCCAGTGTAAAACTCCCAAACGTGGTCTCAACAGCAATGAAAGGTACAAATTGGCCACAGTGGGACCTTCAACTTCACCATTCTGGAAAGAAAATGTTCCAGTGTGTCCACATGTTTCACTAATTGAGGGTCACAGGCACTGGGAGGCAGCAGCTCTACCAGCTGCACCATTGTGCCGCCCATGTTGTTGATCCAAGAAAGAGTCACACTGCAAATGAGACCATAGTCAACTGCTCCAGCAGCTGTCGTGGGGCTGTAGTTTAACCTGCCTGACAAGTGTTGTTGCTTTTCAGATTTATGACAAATGTCTTTGATTCCAGTGACTCCATTTGATTCAAAAAATATTTGAATACTTTGTATTCTACTCACTGTGGCTTCTGTATTCTGGCCAATACCAGTCCCATGGTATCAAAACAAATCTCACACAAAATAACTGGCCATTTTTTTGTTGACAACATATTGCAGGAGCATTTCCAATTTTACACTAAAGGCATTGGTTCACATTTAAGTGAACAGAATGTTTAAAAAAAAAAAAAAGGGAATTGAGGAAGCAGAATGGTTGCTCAGTAACTCTAGGCAGGGAGTCACGTTAAAAAAAAGTCTCACACCAGTTTGTGTACAAAGATACTGGACAATTAATGAGGAACAGCAAGTTATTCTGTCCGATGCTTGGCTTCACAGGTCAGGGCAAGGATTACAAAAGTTGAGATGATATGTTTCAACTGAACAAACCTCTGTAGAGAGGGCACTTGGAGTATCGTTTGCATTTCTGGTGACCACGCTATAAGCAAGATGTGGATCTACTGGTGAAAATTCAGGGGACATTCATCAGGAGGACTTGTGTTGCCATAAAAGGTTGGATAGATATAGTTTGTCTTCCCTGGGGCACAGGCGGCAGAGTGGTGACCTGACAGAGGTAGATCAAATTGTAAGTGGATTAGATGCGGTAGATGGCCAGAATCTTTTTTTTCCCAATGATCGAGCCATTAAAAACAAGAGGGCATAAGTTCAATGTGAGAAGAAGTTTTAAATTGAGGATTTGAGGAAAAGGATTTATTATGCATATAGTGGTTGTCCTTTGGATTTACTTTGGAATCTATATTGCAGCCCCTACTCCCTATCCCCACCTACTCCATCCCCTTTGCACGTGCGTGCCTGTTTCACAGAATTTAACATCCAACTAAAAATCTCTGGAATCTGAATTTGGCACTATATTCTTTCCAATTAAAGTGTCTATTATTAGAGAGTATTGTTCCATTAAGCAGGGTTGGCAGTGGGAGAGCCTTACAGCGCTTGCAGTGCCAGAGACCCGGGTTCGATCCCGATTACGGGTGGTGTCTGTACGGAGTCCCAGTGACCGCGTGGGTTTTCTCCGAGATCTTCGGTTTCCTCCCACACTCCAAAGACGTACAGGTTTGTAGGTTGATTGGCTTGGTATAAGTGTAAATTGTCTCTAGTGTGTGGTGGGTAGCATTAATGTGCGGGGATCGCTGGTCAGCGCAGACTCAGTGGGCCGAAGGGCCTGTTTCTGCCCTGTATCTCTAAACTAAACTAAATTAAAAGCAAGAATTCTCTGTACAAAGGGTAGTGCACTCTTGTTCTTGGCTGGTTTCCACCAGAGTAGTTAAAGCAGTTTCAATCAAATGACAATATACGTTATAACTAAGTTTGTGTAATAATGATCCCTCCATTCTGGGTAAAGTTGAGACAATGCCCCACGGCACTTGGTGCGCACTGTGAGTGGTTGTCCTGCCAGGAATGTCTCATTCCAATACATGGGCCAAGGTTTCCTTGGATTTTCTCTCTTCATTGAAAGGAATATTCCTACTTCAAGCAGACTCTCACTTGTTACTAATTTCATTTGGCTCTTGCCTCTGGTCCTTTGCTTGTTCAAGTGTCTGTGTTAGTGGCTGCATCTGTGCAAGGGGTTTTCATAAGTTTTTAAGTGATAGGAGTAAATTTGGCCAATTTGGCCCATCATGTCTACTCCGCCGTTAAATCATGGCTGATCTAACTCTCACTCCCAACTTTCTCCTGCCTTCTCCCCATAATGTCTGACATTAATCAAGAATCTATCTATCTCTGCCTTAAACACTTCCATATTGTGTTTGTGGCTGGACCTCTGCTTGGGCCAGTGTTTGGGCCTTTTAGTCATAGAGTGATACAGTGTGAAAACAGGCCCTTTGGCCCAACTTGCCTACACCGGCCAACATGTCCCACCTACACTAGTCAGTCCCAGCTACACTAGTGTACCTTTACCAGCCTCTGCACATGTGACTGTCCATGCCAATACCAGTATCTGTCTGTTCAATTGATATAGCCAGATGTATGTCTGTGTTATCCCTCAGTACCTGTTTAGAGAGATTCAGCACCAATTGAAAATAGTTGGGCAGTACATTGGCACAGTAGCTAGTACTGTTGCACAGCTCCAGTGTTAAATTCTGACCTTCCATGCAGTCTGTATGTTAGCACACTCTAGTCAATGCATGGGTCGTCCTCCAGTTTCCTCTCACTTCCCAAGGACAAGCAGGTAGGTTCATTGTAGACTGAAGAAGTTTCCCCACCCAAAATGTCATCTATCCATGTTCTCCAGAGATGCTGCCTGACCCGCTCAGTTACTCCAGCACTTTGTGTTCATTAGTGCAAGCCAGCATCTGCAGTTCCTCGTTTCTACATTCCAGGTTAATTGTATACTCTATACTTCTCTTAGAGTAGATGGGTGACAGGAGAATCAATGGACAGTTGCTAGGCATGTGAGAGGGAACAGGTAAAGAGGAAAATAAATGATGAAGCATGATGGATGGGGTGTCTCCAAGAGCCATTATGGATTTGATGGGCTGAATGGCCTCCTTTATGTCATAACAAATATTCAAAGCATGGTATAGAATATAAATCGGTGAATATGCCTATATTTCTTATTCTTGTGTCTCTATGCCCAAGCCCATACCTATGTCTGGCTCTGTTTGTACCTGTGTATTGATCAGTGCCTCTATTTATGTCTAGGAAGGAAATGCAGATGCTGGTTTATACTGTCGATAGACACAAAATGCTGGAGTAACTCAGTGGGACCGGCAGCATCTCTGGGGAGAAGGAATGGGTGAGGTTTCCGCTCTCTGGTTTCTTCATCTTTGGAGCAAAGGACCCTTCAGGGTCTTGACCCAAAATGTCACCCACTCCTTCTCTGCAGAGATGCTGCCGGTCCTGCTGAGTTACTCCAGCATTTTGTGACTGTCTTCTCTATTCATGTCTGCTTTGTCTGTGGCCCCTATCTAAGCAGGACCTTGATTTCAATGATAATGTTTTCTCAACCACCTATTAAAATAATTCCTCATCAAGCACTAAGAATGATATTTTAAAAATGATATAAAAGGAGCCTGCATTCGGTGGAGATTGTTTCTAGATCAGGTGAAGACCAGTTAAATAGAATAGAATAGAATTACCTTTATTGTCATTCAGACCTTACGGTCTGAACAAAATTTCGTGCCTGCAGTCATACATACAATAATACAATAATAAACAACAGTAAACACAAATTAACATCCACCACAGTGTATCCTCCAAGCACCTCCTCACTGTGGTGGAGGCAAAAATCTTAGGGCTGCAGTCTCTTCCCTCCTCTTCTCCCTCTGCACTGAGGTGATTCCCCACCGGGCGATGTTATAATCAAGTCCCGCGGCTCACCGAACCCCGCAAACGGGCCGGCTCAAACACCGCGGCCCGGGGTGGTCGAAGCTGCCGCCCTCCAGTCCAACGGACGCAGCCGCTGGCCCACGGCTGAACCCCGGACTCAGGTCACCGCTGCCAGAACGCCGTCCCAGCCATCCGAGCACCGTTCCAGCCCCGAGCCGGATCGCCCTTACGTGAGTGCCGTTCCTCCCTCGAGCTGGGCCGCTCCGACGGGAGCGCCACAGCCCCTCACGGGAGAGTCTCAGCCCCGCGCCAGGCCGCCCTCACGGGAGCGTCACAGCCCCTCACGGGAGCGCCGTTCCAGCCCCGAGCCGGACCGCCCTCATGGGAGCGAGCCCAGGGCAAGTCCTGACTGGCTCTGCCTCCGGAGTCTCGAGGTCGCCAGCTCCGCCATTAGGCCTCAGCGCAGACGGAGGCAGAGAAGGGGGGTAGGACAAAAAAGTCGCATTCCCCCGAAGGGAGAGACAGCAAGCCCTGTTTCAACCCCCCCCCCCCCCCCCCCCACATAAACACAACCTAAAAACCAAAAACTTAATTAGACAAAACAGAAAAAAACAACACAAAAAAGTAAAAACAAACGGACTGCAGGCGAGCCGCTGCTGCCAGGGCAGCGCCGCCACTTCCATTAGTTTAGAGATACAGCATGGAACAGGCCCTTCGGCCTACTGAGTCCACACTGACCAGTGATTCCTGCACATCAACACAATCCTACACACACACGGAACAATTTACACATGCACCAAGCTAATTAACCTACATGCTGAAGATCTCGGAGAAAACCCACGCGGTCACGAGGAGAACGTACAAACTCCATACAGACAGCACTCGTAGTCAGGATCGAACCCAGGTCTCCGATGCTGTAACGCAGCCACTGTGCCACCGTTGCTGTTCTGGTCTATCCAAGCAATGTTGCCCACCCAAGCTCAAAGGTGGGCAACTCTCTATTCTACCAGTGGAATGCATTCTGTCTCTCACCTTGTCACCCAAAGACCTAAACAAGTTGTCAGTAGGTGTCCTTTCAATTACCACAGCTATCAGTTTATGACTGAGATGTCCGTTCAAAGTTCAGGTGGTCATTTATGGTTAGATTTTCCACCACCTTCTTCTGATTTTAAAAACAACTTTGCTAACCAAGAAGGTTATTGTTTGTGACCAGAACTATATGTGTTTACTGCCCCTGTTCCCAATGGAAGCACAATTTAATGGAAAAAAGTAACCAGGGAGCAAGATCAGAGAAAATCACGCTTTCACATTCCTGAAGGCACCAAGTGCAATGGAAGAGCTGTTGGGGCATCATTATGTATAAAGGTCCTGTCTGCCTATTTTGTCACTGCATTTCCAATCTTGCTACACAAAAGTGTCACACCACCAACTTCCTACCTGATTACTGACAACACCAACTCATTTAGGAATGTGTGCAAGATTGATGAACGTCACGTCAATGCAATGTTTGTGGCCACATGGCTGTTATTTAGAGCAGTAGACTTGAACATTCCAATTGCAGTGTCAATTGACCTCCTTTACTTTAGAGATTGAGCGTGGAAACAGGCCCTTCGATCCGCACCGACCAGCGATCATCCCGTACACAAGCACTATCCTACGCACTAGGGACAATTTACAATTTTACCAAAGCCAATTAAACTACAAACGTGTGTCTTTGGAGTGTGGGAGGAAACCGGAGCACCCGAAGAAAACCCACATGGTCATAGGGAGAACGTACAAACTCCAGACAGACAGCACCCGTAGTCAGGATCGAACCCTGGTCTCTGGCACTGAGGCAGCAGCTCTACTGGTACGTGCTGTGCTGCCACCTGTGCCACCCTGTGTTCTGAATCAGATACAGAGGTTCTCACTGCAAACCCGAGCTGAACGTAGGGAGCTGTTCTGTCCTGGTCTGTGTTAGCTGGAGCGACCAGCGGTCTTTGCAACCATCTCATGCCATCAATATAAGCTTCCTGGTGGTCAAGAAGTCTCAAGAAAATCAGGTGTTCTGTTTTATACAGTAGTGCTATCATTATACTGTATCAAGTTTAATAATATTATGCATCGCTGTTCCACATCATTTATTCATATGCAGCAAGTTAATATTATGCAGACATAGCATAGGCAGGAAAATATGAGACTGCACTTTGACTCCAAGTAACATTCATAAATTAGTATTTGAAAAATAATCTAATGGTAACATGTGGATCAGTCTTATCTTAATCCGTGGAATGACATGTCATTTGATATATAAACCCACAGACTGCTGGCATATCCACCGAGCTTTCTGTGATTTACAAGGATGATACTAGACCTGAGAGGCTCTAACTACAAGAAAGGTTCAACGAGCTGAGCTCTTTCCTTCAGCAAAGTGAATTCCGACAGGTGACTCTTTAAATTCTGAAGAGATTTGATAAGCTAAACCTACAGAAGCCGCATCACACGAGGATTCTAAGATGAGAGGTTGAATAGGACAATAAATCCTAGGTGTTCAATGCAGATGTCTGTTGGAGCGTGGAAATTGTCACCACACAGAGTGGCCGAGGCAAGTAACCATCGGCTAGCCAAAGAGAAGCTGGATAAGTAAGTGAAGTGGAAGGGTTTAACGTCCAGGTTCAGGAACAGCTTCTTCCCTCCAGCCATCAGGCTTTTAAACACTACAACCTCCATTAAGCTGTGAACTACATGAACTATTATTGTTATCGCACTATTATTGTTTTTTTTTCATGTGTGCGCGTGTGCAAATAAATGTATGTTTATTGTGTATATATATTGAGATTGTGTTTATCCCGTAATCACATCAGCAATTAGAATCACTTAATGATAAGATCTTAACAGAAATTTAGGCGAGCTAACAGTGCTTGACAAGGCGGATTCATGCCCATGGCAAGCTTGTTCCTCTTAAAAACTGTGACATTATTATATATATGTGTATGTATATTAATAATATACATGCATACATATACAATGTGTGTATGTATATACACACTGATCTTTTTTCTCGGTTATTATATTGTTTACAGTGTATTATGTTTACATATTCTGTTGTGCTGCAGCAAGTAAGAATTTCATTGTTTTATCAGGAACATATGATAATAAAACACTCTTGACTTGGGAGCAGTTGCTGTTTATTATTTTTTAATTAACTATTTACAAAGAATACACACAAAAATACAAACAAACCCGCCACCATAATACAAAATCAACAAATATCCTTAAATATTATATAACTATTTCCTCATCCTTATTAAGGATACCCTCCACCCCATGCGGTGCCCAACGGTCCCGGAAATCCCCCATGGAGCCCGTGGACAGCACGTGGTCCCTTTCCAAAACCACCCGGACGTGGACGTAACCCCGGAAAAGGGGCAGGCAGCCGGCTCGGGCAGAGCCCTCTTCCGCCTGGTGCCTTGACTCGCGGATGGCCAGCTTGGCCAGGCCTGAGTAGTTGTTGTTGGGTTTGGATGAAATAGGGTAGAGGTGTAAAAGAAACCGGGCACAGACCAGTAGGGCAGTGTTCAGTTAGAGATACAGTGTGGAAACAGGCCCTTCGGCCCACCGGGCCCGTGCCGACCATTGATCCCCGCACATTAACCCTCTCCTACCCCCACTTGGGACAATTTTTACATTTACCAAGCCAATTATCCTACAAACCTGCACGTCTTTGGAGTGTGGGAGGAAACTGAAGATCTCGGAGAAAACCCATGCAGATCATGGGGAGAAGGTACAAATTGCGTACAGACAGCACTCGTTGTCAGGATCGAACCCGGGTCTCTGGCGCTGCATTGGCTGTAAGGCAGCAACTCTACCGCTGCGCCACCGTGACCACATGTTACAGCATATGTGCTTTTCAATGCTATTGATTACCGGATAGAGCAGCCGCATCACAACACTGGAGACTTTGGTTCGATCCTGACCTCGGGTGCTGTAGGTGTGGAGATCCGGGAGCTCCTGTTTTCACCCACATCCAAAGGACATGTGGGCTTGTAGGCTAATTGGCCTCTGAAAATGTTGCCCTCAATATGTAGGGAGTGAATGAGAAAGTGGGATAACATAGAACTAGTGCGAATGAATGATCAACGATCAGTTTGTAATCGATGGGTCAAAGTTCCTACTTCCATGTTGTATCTCTAAAACTCTAAACCTCATATCAAATCAGATCAGATTAGTTTATTATCATATACACGAGGGCACATTGAAATTACTTGTTCACATTAAGCTCATAGAGTAAACAGTATATGTGCAGTAATGATAAATACAACAAGGAATGCAAGACAGTAGAATGACACAAGATTGCGATACAATCTGCAGTTGTGCAAATTTACTTAAATGACAATATCAGCATAACCAAATGAGGAATAGTTAAGAATAAGAGTATTCTTATAGGCCAAATACAGGCAGGTGGACTAGTGTAGATGGGACATGTTGGTTGCTGTGGGCAAGTTGGATCAAAGGCCCACAGCAGTCAACATGTCCCATCTACTGTAAGACTCTATGACTCTATAACCTTTAGAGTGGTGAATACAGCCCAGTCCTTCAAATGTTGGTCACTTTCTTCCATCCAGCCAATGTTTATGGTGTGCTACATCAGGAAGGCTGGAAGTATCATCAAGGAAACCTGTCACTCTGGCCATTCCCTTTTGTCTCTTCTACCTTCTGGGCTAGCAGCACCTCCAGAAAGGGCAGCACCTCCAGAAATGGGTTGTGAAAGAGGTGATTGGTTGAGGAGTCTGACAGCTGTGGGATAGAAGCTGTTCTTGAGTCTGTGATTTAAAGCACCTGCATCTTATCCCATGGAATATAGAATCAATGGAAGTTTTAAAATATTACAAATTCCCCATCTAAAATCTTACTCATGCCACAGAAGGCAGTGGAGACCAAGTCAGTCGATATTTTTAAGGAAGAGACAGATAGATTCTTCATTAGTATGGGTGTCAGAGGTTATGGGGAGAAGACAGGAGAATGGAGTTGAGAGGGAAAGATAGAACCGCCTTGATTGAATGGTGGAGTAGACTTGATGGGCCAAATGGCTTAATTCTGCTCCTAGAACTTATGAACATGATGCGTGCACTTGAGGAACCTTGATGTTGAGGCCTACTCCACGAAGATGACATTACTCTTCCAGTTTGCCCCTCCAGAACAAGTGATACCAAAATACCATGTCCTATAAACTGACTGACCCTGTCCATTATCTGTCAGTCAGTGGGGGGCACTGCCGTGGTGGGGGGGGGCGGGGGAGGAGAGGTGTGGGGGGTGGGCAAGACCAAAGGAGGACCTGGTGCGGGATATCTTATAACTTTGTCGTCGCCCTTTAGCTGGCGAATATTTGCATACCTTGGGTATGCAAAATGAGGAATTTCACTGAGACTTGTCAATAAAGTGTTCATTCATTCATTCATTCATTCATTCATTCATTCATTCATTCATTCATTCACAATGACAATATCAAATCTTGTTGTGTACCTGGACCATAATAGCGAGTGAGATTGAGGTCTGTCACTGTTGGGATGGTGCTGACTTTCCACACAGTGAACTTCACAATATGCAGTGGAAGCTGCCTGTACTTGGATTCAATTCAAGTGGATGCCTTTTACACTTAAACGAGACAACACTTTCAGTGAGAGCTATTACCTGTATTAGAAACATTACATGCAATTACAAATCTGACCCAGCTGATTGTGAAATAAATTATGATTTCATTTTCTTTCTTATCTTTAGGTGTTGCTGAAAGACAAATACGTTCTGGCCTCATATCACAGGTTGTGCGTACGTTGTATTAAAATGTAAAATGAGTTCCAAAATGTATTTACTGCAGCTGATGAATGAATGAGATAGATGGTGATAAAACAGCCTGAGGTATTTGCAGTCCGACAAAATAAATCTTGGCAGAATGGGAACTCCGCACAGGATAAAAAAAATTATAAATCAAATGAAGGCACTTGACGCATCGGGCTAAAGCGAATGTGAAGAACTGATGGACTACTTATCTCAAGCTAGTTCCAGCTGAGAGGTGACT
The DNA here is from genome assembly GCF_010909765.2 of Amblyraja radiata. Classification (NCBI taxonomy): domain Eukaryota; kingdom Metazoa; phylum Chordata; class Chondrichthyes; order Rajiformes; family Rajidae; genus Amblyraja; species Amblyraja radiata. Next base: position 13,592,984 of record NC_045984.1, read on the forward strand.
TTACGCTGTGAAAGATCCTTCATGCTGCAGGAAACACCACAAAAGTGCGAATGCTTCCAGCATGCAATCAGACCATACAAAACTATAGAATGATCTTTACCAGAGAGCAGTCCTGAACTACTCACTACCGCTCCACCTCAGACTATCCTTGATCGGACTTTGCTGGCTTTACCTTGCACTAAACGTTATTCCCTTATCATGTATCTATACACTGTAAATGGCTCGATTGTAATCATGTATTATCTTTCTGCTGACTGGAAAGCACGCAACAAAAGATTTTCACTGTACCTCGGCACACGTGACAATAAAATAAACGGAACTACAGAAGATGCTTATGGAAAGAGAATGCTGAGTGGTAAATTTGATAGGCGTCTATAAAAGTTATTGTGCTCATAAAGTCATAGAGCGCGGAAACAGATCGTTGATCCAACTTGTCCATGCCGACCAAAATACCCCATCTGAGCTTGTCCCATTTACTCACATTTCACCAATATCCCTGGGATCAAGGAAAGAGTGTTCACGTCGTGGCCCTGTTTCCACCAATCTTTCCACCACCACGCACAAGGACAATATCCCTCTCAGCCTTTCCTGTCCATGTACCTGTCCAATTGTTTGTTAAATGTTGTTATTTCACCTGGCTCAACGACTTCTTGTGGCAGCGTGTTCCATATACAAATCACCCTCTGTGCGATAAAGTTGCCCCTCCGTTTCCTATAAAAAATGTATTCCTCAGACCTTAAACCTATGCACTTTGGTTCTTGATTCCCCTACCCTGGGTAAAAGACTTTGTGCATTCCCCTTATCTAGTCCCGTCATGATTTTATACGTTTGTCAAATCACCACTCAGCCTCCTGCGCTCAAAGGATTAAAGTCCTCTCTTGCTCAACTTCTCCCTATAACTCAAGTCCTCAATATCCTTGTAAATCTCCTCTGCAACTTTTCCAGGTTAATGGCATCCTTCCTATAGCATGGTGAACAATACTGAACACAATTCTCCAAGTGTGGTCTTGCACAACTGTACAGCAGTCCAACTTCTATACTCATTATTCAAGAAGGAACTGCAGATGCTGGAAAATCGAAGGTACACAAAAATGCTGGAGAAACTCAGCGGGTGCAGCAGCATCTATGGAGCGAAGGAAATAGGTGACGTTTCGGGCCGAAACCCTTCTTCAGTACCCTGTACTCAGTACCCTGACTGGTGAAAGTCAATGTGCCAAAAGTCTTCTTTACCACCCTATCTATCTTTGTTGCCACTTCGCCAATATACACTTGTACTTCTAGATTCCTCTGCGTTTAGTGCAAGATAAAGGCCGATAAAGTCAGATTAAAGATAGTTCAAAGGTCTCCAATGAGGTAGATGGAAGGTCATGACTGTACGCTAGCTGGTGAGAAGTCAGTTCATTTGCCTGGTAACAACTGGGAAGAAACTGTCCCTGAATTGGAGGTATGGGTTTTCAAACTTCTGTACCTCTTGCCTGATGGGAGAGAGGAGACGAGGGAGTGACCAGGGTGAGACTGGTACCTGATTATGCTGGTGGCCTTGCCGAGGCAGCGTGAAGTGGACTTGGAGTCAATGGAGGAGGGGTGGTTGGTTTGCTTGATGGACGGGGCTACGTCCACAACTCTCTGCAATTTCTTGCGGTCTTGGATGGAGCAGTTCCCAAACCATGCTGTGATGTAACCTGATAAAATGCTTTCTATGGCACACCTGTAGAAGATTGTGAAGGTTGTTGGGGACATGCCTAAGTTTCTAAGCCTTCTAAGGAAGTTGAGGCAATGGTGTGCTTTCTTGACCAGAGCTTCAATGTGGCTGGTCCAGGACATTATTTATTCCTAAGCTTTTGACTACCTCTACCTCAGAGCCATGATTGCATTTCAGCGTGTGTGTACTGCTTTGGTTTCTGAAGTCAATCACAATCTCCTTTGTCTTGCTGACATTGTGGGAGCTGTTGTTGTCTTTGCACCAGGTTACATGGTTGTCAATCTCCTTCCTGTACTCCGTCCCATCATTATTTGATATCTGGACCACTATGGTCGGGTCATATGCGAACCTGTAAATCCAGTTGGATTGGTACTTGGCTACACAGTCATGGGTGTTTAAGGAGTCTAGTAGGGGGGCTGAGAACGCATCCTTGAGGGGCACCAAGCTGAGGATCATCATAGGGGATGACTTGTTACCTATCCTCACTGATCATCGTCTGTTAGTCAATAAGTCGAGGATCCAGTTGCAGAAGGGAGTTCCACGAGTTTGGAGATGAGCTTGTTGGGATAATGGTACTGAAAGCAGAGCTGTAGTCAACGAATAGGAGTGTGACGTGGGTGCCCTTTCTATCCGGGTGCTCCAGGGATGAGTGCAGAGCCATAGGATGTTTCCATTTCTGAGAAGAGTATGGTATCTAAAGCAGTGGTCACTCGTAAATCCAACCACTAATTCAGGTGATATTTTACATCGGGGCCCTTCATCAGGCTCTGAAGAAGTGTTTCAACTGGAAACGTCACCTAACTGTATCCTCTGGAGATGCTGCCTGACCCACTGAATTACTCCAGCACCTTGTGTTTTACTCAAGATTCCAGCATCTGCAGTTCCTTATGTCTTCAATCCAGTCTATTATCCCCATTCCCAAGGGGGTTTAATATCATCTTTTGTGGTATCTTCAAAAAAGGTCTTTTGGAAGTACAAATCCATTGGTTCCCTGTTATCTATTCTACTAATTATAATCTAAAAAAAAGCACTAAAAGTCAATCATCCCCATGCATAACTCGATGCAATCCACGTATGATATTCAAAGTTACATTATTATATTTTTATTAATAAGCTCTGATAATTTCCCTGCGACTGATGAAAGGCTAACTCGTTTTTTTTGTTTTTTTTATTTTAATTTTTTAATTTTTTATTAGAAGCAATGTACAGTCGTATAAAACATGGAATATAACATAATACATTTTGTGTACAACTTCTTGTTTTCAATTTAACAATATAAAACTAATAGACACAAGAAAAGAAGAAAGAAGAAGAGATTAAGGAAAGTAGTGATGTGTAGGCCCCAAAAGTGAACAATTGGTAATTTGTGGATAGATGGAGAGAAAGAGTCCATGGAGATGTAGAAAAAAAGAGAAGCCCAGAAAGAAAGAGCAAAAAAAAGAAATATACAAAGATTTTTAAAAAAGGTGAGAAAAGAAGCGAAAAAAGCTAACTCGTTTGTATCTTCCTCTTTTCGCTCTCCCTTATTCTTAAACAGTGGGTTTACTTCTGCAACTTTCCAATTTGTAGGAACCTTCTTAGTATTAATGGTACTTTGAAAGGTGCCAACCTATACATCCACTGTCTTTATCCTTCTCAACATTGGAACTGCAGGTTATCAGGTCCTGGGGATTTATTAGTTTTCAGTCTGCTTAATATTTTCTATTTAGGGGCAGAAATAAAGATATAGGTCCAGAGACCTAGTTTACTGGGGGGAGAGAGCGGATGAGCCATTAAAGGGGTGATACCAGCCTACAATCTGTTATATGACCGTAGTAAGTTACATTGACGTTGCAGCATTATGAATGATGAAATCACAATGGTTAATCCTTGACAGAGGTGCTGAAATATATCATCCCCGGCCAAGCTGGCAGCTGCTTTGCAATAAATTGCTATCGGCCGTGGTGAAATAGTAGCAGGAGAAATACTGATCTTCAATGTGCATATGTAAGTGAGTGTGGTCTCCAAATACGACATGGCCATGAGCGAAAGGAGGTAAAACATATGGGCAGGAACTGTTTAAGAAGGAACTTCAAATGCTGGAAAAATCGAAGGTAGATAAAAATGCTGGAGAAACTCAGCGAGTGAGGCAGCATCTATGGAGCGAAGGAATAGGTGATGTTTCGACCTGAAACGTCACCTATTCCTTCGCTCCATAGATGCTGCCTCACCCGCTGAGTTTCTCCAGCATTTTTATCTACCCTGGGCAGGAACTGTAATCTCTTTCCAGAGGCACTATCTGCTCTGTTGGCCGTTCCCAATATTCTCCTCTTAATTTCAGCTTTAAGCAACAGCTTTGATCAGCTTTCACACCTTAAACATATCCACTTTTTTCTTTCCTCTTTTGTTAATACCCCCCCCCCCCCACCCTCCCATTAATTTGTTAACCAGATACCTGTAACTGTAAACACCTGGGCCATCCGGGTCTCCCTCTAGATATTTCCTTTGTCCTATCCATCCTTCCCCCAAACCTAATCTGCTTGCAAGTTGAAACTAACTTATTTGCTTACTTTACTAGTTCCTCTGGAAGATCTTCAACCTGAAACTGAGAGTCCCATAAAGTTACACTATCTGGAAATAGGCCAATCAACCCAACGGTCAAAGTGCCTTCCTGAGCTCGTCCCATTTGCCTGCATTTGGCCCATATCCCTCTAAACCTTTCCTATCCATGAACTTGACCAAATGCATTTTAAACTTTGTAATTGTACTCATCTCTACCACTTCCTCTGGCTGCTCGTTCTACAAACCCATTACCCTCTATAAGAAAAAAACGGTCTTCTGAGGTCCCCTTTAAACCTTGCTCCCCTCCATCTAGTTTTAGAGTATCCTACCCAGGGAATACCACATTATCTACGTCCCTCATAATTTAAAAACACTTTTTTAAACATTGTCTCTTTCTCTTTTTCCATATAGGCTGCCTGATTTTCAGAAGAGACTTTGAGTGATTTGTGTACAAAATCATGAGAGGAATAGATTGGATAAATGCCCAGATTCTCTTGCCCAGAGTAGGGGAATCGAGAACCAGAACACGTGGGTTTAAGGTGAGGTGGGAAAGATTTCATGGGAACCTGAGGGATTCAAACAAAGGGTGGGGGTTGTATGGAACAAGCTGCTAGAGGAGGTAGTTGAGGCAGGTACATGGCTAGGGTAGATTTAGAGGGATATGGGCCAAAAAGCAGGCAGGTGGGACCAGTGTAGAAACGGCATATTGGTTGGCGGAGGCCAATTGGGCCGATGGGCCTGTTTTGACGCTGTATGAAGGTGAAGTTGCATCTCAAGCTTTGATGTCTATTAAAACTGTCAAGAATGTTGAAGCTTTTGAATATCTAATGTCCCCAGCTTTCAAAACATTTGAAATCTGTTAAAAAATAGAAAGCAATCAAAACATTTTGAAGTTGATTAAACTTTAAGTAAATCACTGCAGAGCACTTTTAAATAATTTAAAATATTACTTCAAACGTAAATAATTACAATTGAAGAATTGTTAATTTTGTGTTTATAATTAAAATATTCTCTTCTCTCTTTTATCACAGCTGTATAGCATCGCGGGTCCTGCGTGGGCTATGAGGGAAGAATCCTAATGTGAATGCTGGACATTTCCAACAAACTCTTATCCCACTATTGGTATCCATGTTAATGAAGCCTTCTTTTCCTTGATATTGGTCCCACAACACATGTTGGGCACACTGCTTCTCTTTTTCTGCGCAGTACCTGTTAGTGGGGACATATAGTCATAGAGTGATACAACATGGAAACAGGCCCTTCGGTCCAACTTGCCCACACCGGCCAACATGTCCCAGATACACTCGTCCCACCTGCCCCATCCATGTACTTGTCCAACTGTTTTTTAAACGTTCGGATAGTCCCTGCCTCAACTACCTCCTCTGGCAGCTTGTTCTATACCCCTACCATCCTTTGTGTGAAAAAACTACCTCTCAGATCCTATTAAATCTTTTCCCCTTCACCTTAAACCTATGTCCTCTGGTCCTTGATTCACCTACTCTGGGCAAGAGACTCTGTGCATCTATTCCTCTCATGATTTTATACACCTCTATAAGACCTCTATAAGGTTGTTCGTCCTTGTGATGTGCCCATACCAATAAACAGTTCCTTGTCAACCTCCAACTTTGCTTCTTAAGGTTCAGTGTCTTGAATGACAGATTAATTGGTCTGGTGCCCATCATTATCGATACACACAATAGCCTCCTAAGGTAGTGCAGTGTATGGGCTTCATTTCTGTAATCTGGAGTTCTGTACATTCTTGCTACATGGACGTACATACCAACATGAACTATGCAGATTGCAGGAGGTGAAACTCTGAAAACATTGTCGAGATACTGGGAAGTCTGGTGGGCATTTCTTCCTTTCTCAGATGGGTACACATTCAGTAATGGTGGGTAAAAACCATTTGGTGTAGTAAGGAACCGCAGATACTGGTTTACACCGAAGATAGACACAACACGCTGGAGCATCTCAGCTTGTCAGGCAGCAGAGTTACTGGAGAAAAGGAATAGGTGACGATTTTGGCCGAGACCCTTCTTCAGACTGAGAGTCAGGGGAGAGGGAAACCAGAGGTATGGAAAGGTATAGAACACATCAGAGGCGGCACCAATGACCCAGGAAAGGTGGCGAGTCTGGGTTAAAATGGGATCGTAGAGCTGGAGAGCAGGGGGAATCGCAGAGGGGGGGGGGGGGGGCAGCGAGAGAGAGTGTTATAGAACTCTCATTGGAGCGAGGAGGAGAGAACTGCTTCGAAATAGTCATTCCTTGAGGAGATTTTGCAGCGCAGCATTGTTTTTAGATTTTCAATTTTACATCGGCATTATTATCTATGATTGGAGACTGTCATTACCAAAGATACTGGATATTATCTTTGCCCTTTTCAACACTCATTTCCAACTGTAGCTTTTTACAGTTTGGTCAGGCATTGCTTGAAGTTCTTGAAGCTCTTCAGGAATCTTTGCTGTGTCATCTACAAGGTGTAGATTGTTGATGCTCCCCCACCAACTGGCACAGTTCCTGATAGATACTTTGACTTGATATGTTCAAGGATGTGGTAAAAACCGCAGGGTAAGATTTAGCAACCTGGATGGGTCCTTATTGAAATTGCAAAAACAATTGAGAAAGCACCATCTCGGGACAATCAGGGATGTCCTGAGCAGTAATGACAGCTGCCGATCATAGATAATAATACCGATGTAAAATTGAAAACCTAAAGAACAATGCTCCACTGTGAAATCTCTTGATGGTGGTGCAGTGGTAGTGTTGCTGCCTTACACTGCTGCTTACAGTGCCAGAGACCCGGGTTCGATCCTGGTTACAAGTGCTTGTCTGTACGGAGCTTATATCTTCTCCCCTGTGACCTGCGTGGGTTTTCTCCGCGAACTTTGATGTCCTCCCACACTCGAAAGACGTACAGGTTTGTAGATTCATTGGCTTGGTATAAATGTAAAAATTGTCCCTTGTGTGTAGGATAGTGTTAGTGTGCGGTGATGGCTGGTCAATGCAGACTCGCTGGGCTGAAGGGCCTGTTTCCGCGCTGTATCTCTAAACAAAACTAAGTTCTGCTCCTCTCGCCGGGAGTTCTGCAACACCCTCTCTTGCTGCCCCCCCCCCCCCCGTGATTCCCCCTCCTCCCTAGCTCTACGGCCACGTTTTAACTCAGACGCGCCACATTTTCCAGGTCATTGATGCCGGCTCTGATTTATTCTGTACCTTTTCATACCTCTAGTTTCCCTCTCCTCTGACTCTTAGCATGAAGAAGGGTCTCGACCCAAAACGCCACCTCCAGGGATGCTGCCTGACAATCAGGGATGGGCAATAAATGCTGACCTTATCAGTGACACTAATCTACTAAGAATTATTCAAGCAGCATGCAATCACATTAACATTACCTGAACACTGGTAGTTAATCTGAATTTCCGTCTGTGCCATGCTCAAAACTGACTACTTCATAATACAGATAATTGCTTTTACCTAATTAATTAATTGTCTGTGAAGCACCTCTTGCATCCAATAATATTCAAGGTGCTATATACATACATTTATAATGAATTTGTTCAGCTAATTTCTGCTAATGAAAGATGCATTTTATAAAATTATGCATGCAATTTTCTAATTGCTTCAACAATGTTTAGATTAGATTGTATTCATTATTTTAAAGTTGCATAGATTCCTTTTAAGTCTGGCTTATTGCTTGTTTCCGCTCTACCCGCTGATGGCTTTTTATATTGGTGCTTAATTAGCCTTCGATAACCTTTAATCTACATTAATAAAATAAATCTTAACACCTCTCAGAGGTTGCTTTTCCACGGGCATATTATCGTAATGAATTGTGTGATTAGTGTTTAGTGGAAAGTGACATAAACGTAAATGACTGCCACAAATTGGCATAAGCTTCACGTATGATAATGAAGGAAAGGAGTTACAATGATTCCTTGCCTGCAGCACTGTGCCATAAACAAAAGGCTTGCTCCAAGATGCACCATCTATTTTTATCCTCCAAAAGGCTTCTGCCTGGGCCCTAGGACAGCAACCATTGATTTTATGTCATTTTGTTCTATTGGCCATTCTATAACAGCTTGGCAGTCTGTGATGGAAGCCCTCTGACAATGAATGGGTGGAGAATGATACCTCCGTTATGCACTGAGTGCAATTTTCCACAGAGCAAAGCAATATTTTTGTGGTGATTCCCCCCCCCCCTCCCCCTCCAGGATTTAATGCATCCTCCTCGATAGCAGACTCATTGATGCCTGCCTGTCCCTTGAACATCGCAGATAACATTTGGTGCCTGCTCTGTGTGTGTTCTGAACTATGGGGAATGTCAGCCTACCATTCCCCTCAAACTTGGAAAGCTGACCTTGGGTTGGTCAACATGAAGGACACACACATTCCCTGCTCTCTATTCTCACCACCTTTGCTACCAGTAATTAGCCTACAGACACATCGAGGTCTGTGAACAATGATCTGTCCTTCACTGCCCGACACAACGATCCCTGTAGAATACTGCAACCTGAAGCAACGATATAGAGCACCAAACACTGGCAAATTCATGCCAACAGTCAGAAGAAATTGATCAGTTGCTAATCTTTAGACTTTAGACTTTAGAGATATAGTGCGGAAACAGGCCCTTCAGCCCACCGAGTCCGCACCGACCGATGATCACCCCTAGGAAATGTGCATTCTTGTACGTTAATTAGCTTGGTATAACTATAAATTGTCCCTAGTCTGTGTAGATTAGTGTTAGTGTGCAGGGATCGGTGGTCGTCGCAGACTCCGTGGGCCAAAGGGCCTGTTTCCATGCTGTACCTCTAAATTAATCTAAACTTAACTAGATCTCAGAAATAGTGATAAAGAGATACCCATTTAATCTATCTTCCTGAAAATGAATTAAATTCTTACTCCGAGAAATGTCTAACCTTTTGCCTCTGTAGAACTTGGATTTAATGACAAGAAGTTGAATGATGCAATACTCAGCTGAAGGATCCAACTGCACTATGGCTTAAAGTTGTGGACTCCCAATATGGAAACAAGTCTATCACTGAGCTAATCGGATAGTAAAATGGCAACAAAGACACACAGTGCTGGAGTAACTGAGCTGGTCGGTCAGCATCAATGGAGAACATGGATAGATGATGTTTCGGGTCGGGGGCCTCTTCTTCAGACTCAAATGCCTGACCCGACCTGAAATGTCAGTCTGAACATCATCCATGTTCTCCAGAGATGCTGCCTGACCCATTGAGTTACTCCAACACTTTGTGTCTTTTTTTTTAATGAACCAGCATCTGCAGTTTCTTGTTTTCAGTACAACAACAAGGGTGTTTGTCTAGATCCCCATTGAATAGGTTGCTAAAAGTTCCTAACAAAAGCCACTACATTTGCTGTTTTGTTTGTACCACTTTATGCCGGGTCATACAAGCATTTTGTACACATGTAACACTTCTCCCTTAGGCTTGTCAACGGAGTTCATTGATATTTTGGTGCACATGACAATAAACTCACTTGAACTTGAACTTGAACATATTAAATTATTGCAAATACTTTAGTTTCCAGCCATAAGTCTCCTTCAATAATCGGTTTCAAGAACGGTAGATTCTGAATTCAAGACTATGAATATGTCTTTAGTGGGTCACATCCTCTCACTGAGAGTGGCACGGTGGCACAGCGGTGAAGTTGCTTCCTTACAGTGTCAGAGACCCGGGTTCGATCCTGACTACGGGGGCTGACTGGACGGAGTTTGTACGTTCCCCCCATGGGTTTTCCCCAGGTGCTCCGGTTTCCTCCCACATTCCAAAGACGTACAGGTTTGTAGGTTAATTGGCTACAGTAAAATTGTAAATTGTCCCTAGTGTATAGGATAGTGCTAGTGTACGGGGATTACTGGCTGGCGTGAACTCGGTGGGCCAATGGGCCTGTTTCCGCTCTAGTTCTGTTTCTCTCAACTAAACTAAACTAAACTAAACGAAGACTGATCTGGCTCACATCCAGGCCTACCTATTTATATTTCCACCTAATTTTAACATATATTAGAAAGTTAATTTACATTTAATTTATGTTTCATACACAATTAACTGCCACATTCTGTACATGTAGCAGCACAGCGAAGCCAAATGCAGCTGTAAGAACTCAAACTTTATAAGAATACTGTAGCACTTAAATGTGCCTTGCAGGCAGTAATAGGCAAAATAAACTTACATGGTGCAAGTGCAATAGTTCCTTTGAGACTGAGGCAGGCCCAGGTGAGGGGGACCTTGTCTTGCCATCAGATATCTGTTATCTCTGAACATAGGCACAAAACGCTGGAGTAACTCAACAGGACAGGCATCATCTCTGGATAGAAGGAACGGGTGACGTTTCCGGTCGAGACCCTTCTTCAGACTGAGAGTCAGGGGAGAGGGAAGCAAAGAGTTATGGAATGGTAAGGTGTGAAAACAAGAGATCAAAGTGGACAAAGGTCTTGGAAAATTTCGATAAAATCATTGTTAGCTGAGGGGAAATGACAATGAGGCAGTCATTCAGTAAAATGTAATCAGGAGGCCAGTGAAACTAGTCGGTGATGGAGAGAGAGGGAAAGCAAAGGTTACTTGGAGTTACTTACAGTCCCTTCCTACACATGTCATCTGTTATCTCTGACCTGGGAATGGATGCTGACACACAGTTACTGAAATAAAAAATCCAATTCCCCGGCACTAATATCCCTCATTTTGTTGTTTCCGAATTACCACTTCAACAAATGAATGGGACAATGCCATTACTGTTAATTTATTATCTGGTTACACTGACAATTAAACAACAAATGTTCCATTGAATAGAACAGTCTGTCTATTGGATCATCCAAGATTTAATGAACCATTTCAATTACTCCACAAAGCCCAATAATTAGCAGTGTCTGTTTCCAGAGAGGGGATCGCTTCTTAGAACCAATGTAGAGAAACAGCTGCCTCAGCCCTTCACGTCTGTACTAGTTGATGTGTCCACCAGGGCTATATTCCTTCTCACTCCTCATGCTTAATGTCCGTTTACATAGATTCATAGATACATAGACAATAGGTACAGGAGTAGGCCATTCGGCCCTTTGAGCCAGCACCGACCGCCATTCAATGTGATCATGGTTGATCATCCACAATCAGTACCCCGTTCCTGCCTTCTCCCCATACCACTTGATTCCACTCGCCCTAAGAGCTCTATCTAACTCTCTTTTGAATGCTTTGATCAGAAGAAGGAAAGGAAAAGGGACTTATATTTTGCAAAACCATTTGCCATGCAGTCCAGTCAATGTAGAAGATAGACCAGTTAGACATGTCAGAGAGAATATCAATGTGTGTAGGAAGGAACTTTAGATGCTGGTTTACACCGAACATAGACACAAAAAGCTGGAGTAACTCAACGGTCAGGCAACATCCCTGGAGAAAAGGAGGTGATGCTCCTTTCAATAAACCAAGCCAAAGACTAATGGAGGAGTTGAAAGGTTTGCCCTCAACCTTTGAGGAAGTAGCTTCCCAAATACTCAATACTCAGCCAGCTTGGGGATAAAGTGCACAATCAACTTACTTGATGTAATCGCTTTTAAAACATGGGGGGGGGGGCACAATGAGGCCTAATATCTAGGACAGGGCTAGGCAACCTACGGCTCACGGGTTAGATCCGGCCCATAACCTGAAATCACCCAGCCCGCAGGAATATATATTTTTTTAGTTTTCGCGACCTGGGAACTGCAGCCATTCCTGGGACACGCAGGCGATCTGGGTGCTACAGCCAGACCTGGGGCAAGCGAGCCGACCTGGGACTGACTGTAGCCCCCAGGTCGGGTGGGGGGGGGGGGGATTGTCCCCCACCTCTTAAAACATGGGGGGACAAACCCCCCCCCTCCCAGGATTTCCGCCCATGCCTGATTAGTCAGTGGGCTCCCTCAACATGGTCAAGGATCATAACCATTAATCTACCTTACCCCTACGGGAGACTTGATTATGAAATAAACGAGGCAAAGGGCAACTTAGTTGAGTTCCTTGGGATATGCTAAAACTGCTGGCTAACTACTATTAATTGTTGTGCACAGTTTTAGATGCTCGTTGTCTTTATAACGTTAGAAAAGTTAGGCTGACTCATTAAGCGTTTTCAAGGGCGAGCTATTAATATGAACTGAAGGGGGAAATATGACAACAAAATACATCAAAATTGATAAGTACTTAATTGTACCTTGCTGCTTTGCATTTTCCAATTTAACATGCTGATGTTCATTAGATATACGGCAAGAGGATAGTGGCAACGTTGACCTTGTGATGGGACACTGCACAAGGGAAAAGATAAGATGAACAGTATTCTGGTCTTTTGTGCGTAGGGTTGTATTAATTGAGGTTAATAAGCCTCATTTCAAGTTGAATCGCTCTAACCAATATTAATTCAATGTTTGCACTGACATCCATACAACCACCAACCTCCTGACTCACTGAGCTTTACAATTTTGGCCCCCGTTTTTAAAGTTCTCTGTCACCTAAAGGTCTCTCCATCCGTACAGCTCTTGTTACTTTGTACCAGTCCCATTCCTTAAAGAATGTCCATTAACCAGTCCCATTCCTTCTCTCCAAAGATGCTGCCTGTCCCGCTGAGTTACTCCTGCATTTTGTGTCTCTTTGCATACCTTGTGTAGTGTATGCAAAACAAAGAATTTCACTGCAATTAATTAATTAAGAATAAGTGGTAGGTCATTTAGGACTGAGATGAGGAAAAACTTTTTCACCCAGAGAGTTGTGAATCGGTGGAATTCTCTGCCACAGAAGGATGTTTTCAAGAGGCAGTTAGATTTAGCTCTTTGGGCTAAAAGAATTAAGGGATATGGTGAGAAAACAGGAACGGAGTATTGATTTTAGATGATCAGCCACGATCATATTGAATGGCGGAGTTGGCTCGAAGGGCCGAATGACCTACTCCTGCACCTATTTTTCTATGTTTCTATGTTTCTAATCAATTTAGTTTAGTTTAGTTTAGAGATACAGCATGGATACAAGCCCTTTGGCCCACCGAGCCCACACCGACCAGCGATCCCTGCACACTAACACAAGTCTACACATATTAGGGACAAAGTACACTTATGCCAAGTATACAAACCCACCAGTTAACCTGCAAACCTGTACGTCTTTGGAGTGTGGGAGGAAACCGAAGATCTCGGAGAAAACTCACACAGTCACGGGGAGAACATACAAACTCCGTACAGACTGCACCCATAGTCAAGATCAAACCTGGGTCTCCAGTGCTGCAAGTGCTGTAAGGCAGCAACTATACCGCTGCGCCAACATGCTGCCCAGTATTTAACCCTCTATTGACCATTAAAATAGAGAGAAATTCTTATTTTCCTCAGCAATTCTGGAGCATGCTCCTCATAAATGTCTTACAGACTGCAATATTACCAATGTTTCAAAGACAATCCTCCAAAAAATCACGTTCTCTCTTTCCCCAAGTGGACATAGTGTAAAATCTTAGTAAGTAAGCGGGCAGCGAACTCTAACAGGTGATAGATTTTAACTTGCTTTCAGTCTCTGTAGAAACACCTGGGTTCATGACTATTATAATCCTTTGTTCTATTCTCTTTTCTTTCTTTCTAAATGCACAGTTTATCTTCATTCATTGCATTACTAATTTATGCAGTTTGTGACATGTTTGATTAGTCGTAGAGCACAATGCCTTATACAATGATTCAATACAGAACATAAACTGTGACTGGGGATTTGAAGAGCAGTTTGTTCATTGTCCCGAATAATAACTGCTAGTTTGTAACTGGAGTTTAATATTAATCAAAGCTTTATTCCTTTGATCTGAAAGGGAAGGTGGAGCCTGTACTGAGCTAGCACAGTTCGGCAATGGTGAGACTGGGACCGTTACAATTGCCTGCAACAGTCCTGAGTTCAACATGGATTCCCACCATTGATTAATTTCGATTTGACACATGGAATCAAGGGTCTGCCTGATCTCTTAGGTGGGTGTAGCAGGAGGCTTCCCTCTACTCCTCTTGTGCACTTTAATCCTACAACCAACTACACTGAAACATGATCTGGTGCTTTGGGATCTAGTTAGTCTGTTCTGACACATGAATTAGGCATTCTGCTTCTTTGACTAACAGAGCCCTGAATGATTTCACCTCCACCAATACCTCCATTCACCTGGTTGAAGTTATTCTCACTGGCGTAGCTAATAGACCAGCTGCCTCACAGCTCCAGCAACCTGAGCTTTTCCTCATTTGCAAGTGCTGCCTGTGGGGAGTTTGCACGCTCTTCCAGTGATCAAGTGGGTATCCTCTGGGTTTTCTGCTTTCCTTCCATATCCCATAGGTGTGTGGGTTGGTATGGGACTTGGACACTGTATGTTGCCCCGACTGGGTATGTGGGAGAACAAGATGGAAAATGACTGGGGGAATGGGATTGACTTGTGAGCCAGTATTGACTTAGTAGGCCAAATGGCCTCTTTCAATGTTGTATGGAAAGATGAAAAACTATCAAAATATGGCAAAATACATCATATACTAGAAAAGGTTTGACATATCCTGAGATGAGTATATTGGTCATTAGTTTTTAAGCAGATCACATTTCTTTGATTATCCTCTTGATTTAAAAATGCAAAACAAAATGTCACAATTATTTAGGTGATTAGATGAAAACCTTTCTCCACATTGACCTGTTGCAGTTCCCTATTCAGGAGCCTTTGTAGTTGTGCTGGAGGATAGCACTGTTGCATCAGTCTGACGAAGGGTCCCGTCCCAAAGCACATCTGTCCACCGCCTCCACGGATGCTGCCTGACCTGCTGAGTGTCTCCATCTCTTTCTATTTCACTTAAAATTCCAGCCTCTTGTGTCTCCAGAGAGCTGTTGTTGGGAAGGTAGACACAAAATGCTGGAGTAATTCAGCGGGACAGGCAGCATCTCTGGAGAGAACAAATGGGTGATGTTTCGGGTCGAGATCCTTCTTCAGACAGATGTCAGGGGAGTGGGCAGTATCGAGATAAAATGTAATCAGAGACAGTGAGACTGGTCAGAGAACTGGGAAGGGGGAAGAGGTGGAGAGAGAGGGAAAGCAAGGGCTACTTGAAGTTAGAGAAGTCAATGTTTATACTGCTGTGGTGTAAGCTACCTAAGTAAAATATAAAGCCACAGTCGTTACAGACTTCATAAAGAAATGTGTGGAGGATGCATCCCTACAAAAACCTTCCGAGTGTTTCCCAATCAGAAACCTTGGATGAACTTTGAGATCCGCATTCTTCTAAAGTCCAGACACAGGGCATTCATGTCCGATGATACAGTGGCCTACATGAAGTCCAGATACAACCTTGGTAAGGCCATCAAAAAGGCCAAAAGGGACTTCTGCTCCAAACTGGAGGATGAGACAGATGTTCGGCAGCTGTGGCGGGGCCTGAATGCAATCACCTCCTACAAGGCGAAACCAGGAGGCAGCTCGAATGTCGGTGAAACATCACTCCCTGACGAGCTCAATGCGTTTTACGCACGCTTTGACAGGGAGAATACTGATGTGCCTTCCCGATCCCCCATTCGCTGTGATGGCATTTCAGTCTCAGTCACAGAGGCCGATGTCAGGAAATCCTTCAGAGGGGTGAACCCCCGAAAAGCACCTGGTCCTGATGGTATACCCGGTCGTGTTCTAAAAACCTGTGCGGACCAACTGGCGGGAGTTTTTACGGACATTTTCAACCTCTCACTTCTGAGGTCTGAGGTCCCCACCTGCTTTAAAAAGGCATCAATTATACTGGTGCCCAAGAAGAGTAAGGTGACGTGCCTCAATGACTATCGACCAGTGGCACTAACGCCGGTGGGATGAAGTGCTTTGAGAGGCTGATCATGGAGCAAATCAACTCCTACCTCGACAAAAATCTGGACCCACTGCAGTTCGCTTACCGCCACAACAGATCAACGGTGGATGCGATCTCGCTGGCCCTCCACTCCGCACTGGACCACTTGGACAACAAAAACTCATATGTCAGGCTGTTATTCATCGATTACAGCTCGGCATTCAACACAATCATCCCCTCCAAACTGGTTACCAAACTCGCAGAACTGGGTCTCTGCGCATCCCTATGCAACTGGATCCTCGACTTCCTCATCCACAGACCACAGTCTGTTCGTATTGGTGGAAATGTGTCAGCCTCGATAACAATCAGCACGGGAGCACCTCAAGGCTGCGTGCTCAGCCCCCTGCTGTACTCACTCTATACCCATGATTGCGTAGCCAACCACAGTGCGAACTCCATCATCAAGTTCGCTGACGACACCACTATTGTGGGGCGTATCACTGATGGGGATGAGTCAGAATATAGAAGGGAGATCGAGCAACTGTCCATATGGTGCCAGCGCAATAACCTGGCCCTCAACACCAGCAAAACCAAGGAACTGATTGTGGACTTTGGAAGGAGTAGGAGGGGGACCCACAGCCCCATTTATATCAACGGGTCGATTGTTGAAAGGGTCAAGAACTTCAAATTCCTGGGCGTGCACAGCTCTGAAGATCTTTCCTGGTCCGAGAACACTAACGCAATTATCAAAAAAGCTCATCAGCGCCTCTACTTCCTGAGAAGATTACGGAGAGTCGGTTTGTCAAGGAAGACTCTCTCTAACTTCTACAGGTGCACAGTAGAGAGCATGCTGACCGGTTGCATCAGTGGCTTGGTTCGGCAATTTGAGCGCCCTGGAGAGGAAAAGACTACAAAAAGTAGTAAACACTGCCCAGTCCATCATCGGCTCTGACCTTCCTTCCATCGAGGGGATTTATCGCAGTCGCTGCCTCAAAAAGGCTGGCAGTATCATCAAAGACCCACACCATCCTGGCCACACACTCATCTCCCTGCTACCTTCAGGTAGAAGGTACAGGAGCCTGAAGACTGCAACAACCAGGTTCAGGAATAGCTACTTCCCCACAGCCATCAGGCTATTAAACCTGGCTCGGACAAAACTGATTATTAATAACCACTTTCTGCTATTTGCACTTTATCAGTTTATTTATTCATGTGTGTATATATTTATATCATGGTATATGGACACATTTATCTGTTTTGTAGTAAATGCCTACTATTTTCTGTGTGCTTAAGCAAAGCAAGAATTTCATTGTCCTATTCAGGGACACATGACAATAAACTCACTTGAACTAGAACTTGAACTTGAAGGTGCTGTTCCTCCAATTTGCACTGAGCCTCATTCTGACAATGGAGGAAGCACAGGACAGAAAGGTCAGTGTGGGTGTTAAAGTGTTGGGCAACCGAGAGATCAGGTAGCTTTTCCCCCCTCTCTCTCCATCCCCTCCCCTTCCCAGTTCTCCAACCAGTCTTACTGTCTCCGACTACATTTTGTCTCTGTACCACTCATTTCCCTGACATCAGTCTGATGAAGGGTCTCGACCCGAAACATCACCCATTCCTTCTCTCCAGAGAGGCTGCCTGTCCTGCTGAGTTACTCCAGCATTTTGTGTCTTTCTTCGATTTAGCATCTGCGGTTCTTTCCTACGCAGCTATTGTTGGGAGACAGCATTCTGTATCAACTCATGTTCATCCATAATTGGGAGGTATCCTTCAATGTACAATATCTTAATTTGACTATAGTTTGTTAAACATAAGGTCTAGAAGCAGGAGTGAGCCATTCGGCCATTTTACTTGTTCCTGTCAATAGCATCAGAAACAATATTTTACCTCAACAATTATTTTTATTATTTATCTCCCCGCCCCGTATTCCCCATTATATTAAAAAATCTATCCATCTTGAATATACTCAGTTCCATTGGGTAGTGAATTGCAAGGATTCCCTAACCTGCAGGCAAAGATATTTTTGTTTTAAATGGCTGACCCCAAGCTGAAGACAGGTTGGCTGGTGTAGGCAACTTGGTCCTAAGGGCCTGTTCCCACACTACATTACTCTATGAATCTATGAATCTAAGGGTCTCAACCCGAAACGTCACCCAATCTAAAGGAGGGTCTCGACCCGAAACGTCACCTATCCATGTTCTCCAGAGATGCTGCTGCCTGACCTGCTGAGTTACTCCAGCACTTTGCGTCCCCTAATTTTGAGACTGTGACCTCTAGTTCCAGCCCAGAGAAACATGAGCTCCACGCCTACTCTGTCAAGATTACCTTTTATTTTTCCAAACTCAAGAGATTGCAGGTCGAGGCTGTTTAATCTTTGCTCTGTGCTCATTATTGTCCGAACAGAACAACAGAACAACTTTCAAAGATTTTCGCAGGATCACCCACGCATGCTATCAATAATTCCCCTTTCCAAGCTCATTCTTCATGTGACAGATAAGGACATGATTCTGCTGGTTAACAATAATCACCCTCATAATTATAACAATGACATTTACAATGCAGTCTATCGCAATCCCATTACCTCACACAACTCTGTGCTGGGCATACTAATTAAAATGATTCACGCGTGGTTGCAACAAGGGACTAATTCTTTTCAAATACTTAGGGACATTTTTACATGCCCAGTGTATAATTAGGCAAAGTCATTGATTAATGGCATAATGCCCAAATTGCTCTGATTCTTGATTACACAGAGAGCAAATATATGTCCCAATAAATTCAATATGAAATCTTGTGAAAAATGTGCAAAGTTTATTTTCCTATTAATCGGATATTTATAACAATAAACATGTCTATTGCAGCAACAACCACGTGCGCATGCTTTTCCTCTTGTCAAATGAATTACAGCCAAGATTTCTGACTATTGATCTTCTTGCTTCAATAAAGTGGTTTGTATTTAGTTCCTTAGCACACCTGGGTAACAGAATAGATATTCTTCTCAACCATTTTATGCATCAAATCACTGTCATATGTTGTTTTTTCCCCGTCATTTTTGCTGAAGGCATCGATTCAAGCATGGGGCATATGCTCACTTCTCTTCTGGGGTCACCATGTTTGCCGCAAGTTTCTTCCCAGAGACGGGGATTTGGATGAAGGAAATTATTCAGAAGTTAATGCTGCCTCCTCACAGCTTCAGCGGTGAAGATAAGTGAAAATAGAGTCATTATGCAAAAAGCAAAGTGCTGGAGGAACTCAACAGAGCAGGCAACACAGTTCTGGAGGAAGCCCACTGCATGCCTGTGAATGTTTCTATGATGGAAAGGGGCATTGCTAAGTCTTGGACCACTGACAAGGCACAAACAATTGCATGTGAAGATTGCCTGTGCCTATATCTTCACCGCTTTCCTGAACAGCCGGAGACCGTTACCGGTTATTGAGTACCTGAAGTGAACAGGATTGGGTTGAGGTGATGAGAGAAATCAAGACGTGTCTGTGTTTCCCACTTAGAACACATTAAGTGTTGAAGGTGAAGATATAGGCAACAGGCAATCTTCACATGCAATATTTTGTGCCATGTCAGTGGCCCAAGACTTAGCAATGCCCCTTTCCATCATAGAAACATTCACAGGCATGCAGTAGTCTTCCTCCAGGACTGTGTTGCCGGTGACTGTTGTCCACCACCTTTATCTTCAAGCCAGAAGGTAGTGTGGCACTTGTGTTGCTTGGCTGGGTAAAGCATGTGAACCCCATCTAGTGTATGTGAATTCTTCCATTAAGGCTGCGATTGTCCTTGGTACATGCCGGCGAGATAAACCATATGGATTTGAGCATTGGATATTGTGGCAATTGGCAGGCAGGTAATTGAGGCTCATTGAATTGAACAGTAGATGGGATGAATGCTGCACTGTAATATGTAATGATGAAATCATTAACCTTGACATGGTATATGAGATCATTAAACTTCCTCCTGGGCTGCAGTTATATCCACAAAGTGGTGACTTCACTCAGTGCGGTGTCCGTGTAGAGGAGCTTTCATCGTGAGCATAGGGATTTGTCACCTTTTAGTTCAGTTCAGTTTAGACATACTGCGCGGAAACAGGCTCTTCAGCCCACCGAGTCCGGGCCGACCAGCAAAACCCCGAACACTAGCACTATCCTACACGCAGTAGGGACAATTGTAAATTCACCAAGTCAATTCGCCTAAACCTGTGCATCTTTGGAGTGTGGGAGGAAACCGGAGCACCCGGAGAAAACCCACAGAGGTCACGGGGAGAACGCACAAACTCCGTACACCAAACACCCACAGTCAGAATCGAACCTAGGTCCCTGGTGCTGTAAGGCAGCAACTCTACCGCTTTGTCACCCTGCTTCCCTGCCGCCTTCCCTTAAACGTAAGCACCACTGACTACACTCACATGCCCAGAGGGTGCCCCATTATAACCTAGATCTTTTCCTCATCAGGGGAGGTTTATATTTTTGCCTCAATACCTTGAGGGTTGTGGAGCCGCGGAAACATTTCCCGGTGGTTAATGGGATGCTTTCAGGAAGCGTACGTGACATCTACACCCGAAGGGAAACTGACGTGCCAGACATTTTCTACAGCCTGGAGGGATGGATCCAGATGAAAACATGAGCAATCCTCTACTTCACTGGCACCTCACAGCAGCTAGTATTCCTACCACAGTGGCTGAGAATTGCTATAATGGGAGCAATGCGAGCAGGAGAATCATTGTGGAAAATGCCGTTGTTCTTCTGACAATGAGATTGTGGTACATGGATCAGCCTAAGGGCTCCTGCAGCATGCATCCCATAGTGCTGTGACTTCAGGGGCTATTTTAATTGGGATTTGGTACCCAGAATCATGTGAATCACTTTACAATCATATTCTGACCGATTTTATTAGATTAATATAATATTAGATTCTCCAATGTGAGGTAATGAGTAACAACCCTCCTCCCCTCCCCCCTCCCCTTTCTCCACCACGCCCTCTTTTTCCCCACACACCCTCCTTCCTCTTCCCCCCATCCCCTCCTTCTGTGCCACACCTGGACTCGTACCATTTTTAGATTAATAGCCTTTGTTTTGAAAATCTAATCCATGCAGTGACGAAGGGTCTCAACCCAAAATGTCATCCATTCCTTCTCTCCAGAGATGCAGCCTTACCCGCTGAGTTCCTACAGCATTTTGTGTCTATCTTCGATTTAAACCAGCATCTGCAGTTCTTTCCCACACACTATGCAATTAGGGATTATTTTTTCTTTAGAGATAGCATGGAAACATGCTCTTCTACCCACTGAGTCCATGCTGACCATTGAGTCTTGCACACTAGTTCTATGTTATGCAACATTCTCATCCACTCCCTGCACACTAAGAAAACATTTACATAGGCCAATTAACCTACAAACCCGCCTGCCTTTGGGATGGATGGATGGGTGGAAATGCGAGCACCCGCAGGAAACCCACGCAGTCTCACGAAGAACGTGCAAACTCCACACAGACAGCACCTGAGGTCAGGATCCAAATGGGTTTCCGGTGGTGTGAGGCAGCAGCTCTTCCAGCTGCGCCACTGTGTCTCCCAAGGTTGGGTTCAAGGATATCTTCTTGTTGTTTGCGGATATTTTAGAGTGGAGGGTGAATAGCCAGTTGTCTTAGAATATATCCATATCAAAGACACAGGTTCAAAATAGGGTGATATTCCTCAAGGTAAATATAGAGAGGTAGGAAGTGAACTAAAAAGTAAAAACTTAAAGATGGTAATCTCAGGATTACTCCCTAAATATGTGCTCATGAGAGAAGGAGGAGATGTATAGCTGTGGAGAAGACATTGGGAGGTGTAGACATCGGGAGGTGTAGGCGTCGGGAGGTGTAGACAAAGGGACGTGTTTCTTGCAGGTCAGAGGCAAGTACAGACAACTCGCTGCTAACTGCAAATTCTAGGATGCTACGGGTTCAACCCTAACATTTATTGGGAGGACACTTCTTGCCACATCCTCCTTGCATCTGGCCTTGGGAGTTATGGAAGAGTGGATATGGAAGTTATGGGGAATGAGCAGATGTAGTTTTTTGAGCTTTATGGATTTTGGACGACGAGGTAACTGTGGGTAAAGTGAAACCGATATTTCCCCCACTGTTGACAGGTTACATAAAGGGAGCTTGTAAATATTAGATTGCAAGGGGGAGGGAAAATCAGTGGAAGCAGAATATTGTGGAATTTTGAAATTATACTAATGGGTGATACTGTGCGGCACGGTGGCGCAGCAGTGGAGTTTCTGCCTTACATCACCAGAGACCCAGGTTCATTCCTGACCTTGGGCGCTGTCTGTATGGAGTTTGCATGTTCTCCCTGTGACCCCGTGAGTTTTCTCCAGTTTCAATACACATTCCAGACGTGCAGGTTTATAGGTTAATTGGCTTCAGTAAATTGTCCCTAGTGTGCAGGACTAGTGTGTGGGTGATCGCTGGACGGCGCAGACTCGGTGCGCTGAAGGGCCTGTTTCCAACTCTAAACCAAAATGAGAGTCTGAGCTATTGGTCTTGATTTTGAGGCAGTAGTGATGAATGAAGAAAAAACATTTCAGAGATCTCGTTTTACCTCCGTATAAGGACAAACAAAACCTGCCCTTTTGCAGAGGACAGTAAATGGTCAGGAGGCCTCAGTCATCTGTTGGCATGGTGAGTCGAAGGGAATGTTTCAGTGATTTACTTTAGACTCTAGAGATACAGCGCGGGAACAAGCCCTTCGGCCCATCACAGCCTGCGCTGACCAATTATCACCCCCATACACTAGTACAATCCTACACACTTGGGACAATATTACCGAAGCCAATTAACCTACAAACCTGTACGTCTTTGGAAAGTGGGAGCAAACTGGAGTATCTGGAGAAAACCCACGTGGTCACGGAGAGAACGTACAAATTCCGTACAGACAGCAGCCGTAGTCAGGATCGAATCCGGGTCTCTGGCGCTGCAAGTCAGTAACTCTACCGCTGCGCCACCGTGCTGCCTCTGATGTATGCCCCTTTTACTTTATGACCTGGGTTGGATTGTTTTCATCTCATGGTTCAACAGAAGATTAGGATCATTCACTTGTATTTAAACAAGGAAGCAGTGGATTCTATACCTTCTCTGAAAACGTATAATCAGCATTGAAATACGCCAAAGGACTCGAT
Source organism: Amblyraja radiata (assembly GCF_010909765.2). NCBI lineage: Eukaryota > Metazoa > Chordata > Chondrichthyes > Rajiformes > Rajidae > Amblyraja > Amblyraja radiata. The sequence continues at coordinate 13,616,184 of NC_045984.1, forward strand.
GTGACTTTAGTTGATTGCCAGTCACGAACCATGAAGCAACACCTCCAGTTAAGTGATATAATTATAAAGCTGTTACATGAGTGGAGGTGGAACTAATGATGACTATCTTAATATCGGAATTTATACTTTCAAGAAATCTGCTCTTTGTTTAAATGAGCACGAACTTTTATTATCATTGAGTTCACCATTTACAATCAGGCTCATTAATTTACCTTAAGGGATCATAGGCCATCCAGACCACTTCTGCACCTTATCAAAGGTTATGTGGAACAACCAGCACAGAAACTGATCGGAAAGCAGTAAAGTTGCCATTAAAATCCTACGGTTCTGCTCAGGTACCTTCTGTTCTTGCTCTGCCTAAAAGCTCTGTCCCACGGTACGAGTTCATTCCAAGAATTCTCCCGAGTTTGCCCTGATTCGAACTCGGAGATTAACGGTAATGGCCACTCGTCAGTACTCGGGGCTCTCGTGGACATTTTTCAACATGTTGAAAAATCTTCACGAGTCTTCCCGTGCTTACCTGCCGTTAGCGAGTCTTCCTGAGTACCTGCCGTTAGTGTTACGAGCCGCTAAGAGACGTCCCCGAGCTCCGATGTACCCGCTACGTTCATTCTCCATGCTTACCACTCGGGAGAGCTCTTGGAATGAACTTGTACCGTGGGACAGGGCTTTTATTAACAATTCAACATGGTTGACCCTTGAAGCAAAATAATGCAGACACTGGAAATCTGAGATTAAAAAAAGAAATTTAAAATATGTGTAGGTACACAAAAATGCTGGTGAAACTCAGCGGGTGCAGCAGCATCTATGGAGCGAAGGAAATAAGCAACGTTTTGGGCCGAAACCTTATACTCCACTTTAAAATATGTGATATGTTCATAGAATCATAAAGTTATATAACAGGCCCTTCGGGCCAACCTGCCCACACCAACCAACATGCCCTCTCTACACAAGTCCCACCTGCCTGCGTTTGGCCCCTATCCCTCTCCTATGAATCTTTCCTATCCATGTACCTGTCCAAATGTTTTTGAAACATGTTTTTATTCAGCAGGTCAAGCAGCATCTGAAGGGAAAAAAAGAAACAGCTAATTTTTTCATCTAGACAAAAATGCTGGAGAAACTCAGTGGGTGAGGCAGCATCTATGGAGCAAAGGAAATAGGCAACGTTTCGGGTCGAAACACTTCTTCACACCCGTTTCGACCCGAAACATTGCCTATTTCCTTCGCTCCAAAGATGCTGCTTCACCCGCTGAGTTTATCCAGCATTTTTGTCTACCATCGATTTTCCAGCATCTGCAGTTCCTTCTTAAACATAATGTTTTAATCTGGTGCTTTTGTTGGTTTCCACATGCCTTCTCTCTCAGCATCTTCCAAGCTGGCCCAGCAAATTGCCCCTTCATTGTCAAAGAAGGCTTAACACTACCATTAAAGATGGCTGGCCAGGTAATTAGTACCAACAACAATGAGGTCACTGGAAGGTATTAGTTTGATGAGGCTCAATTGTTTTGATGCACCAAAGATTGGGTGCAGGCATCATCTTAAATTTGGAAACAGGGAAGTGCTGATGCCGGTTTACAAAAAAGGACACAAAGTACTGGAGTAACTCAATGGGTCAGGCAGCGTCTCTAGAGCACATGGTAGATAGGTGACGTTTCAGGTGGGAACCCTTCATCGGACTGATCTTCTTAAATTTGTTCATTTTGGAGCTACTCCAAAGAAAATTAGGCCTCTTCAGAAATTAATCTGTTTACACATTTGAATGTAAGTGTCTAACTAAGCGCCCTTTCTTGGATTAATTTTCGTAGTTAATGTCTTGCCGAAAAATCTTCAGCGATCTATGTTTGTCACAACAATGAAGTGAATAAAGGAGTGAAGGAATACGCCTGTGGTAGTTAACAAGCAGTTGGACAGTTTCTCATTTGATGGATTACCCACTCTGCCAGAAGTCAGGGTTTATGTGCTGTCACAGGCAAGGCAATTGGAAGCAATACAGATCCTTTGAAGACTTCTCATCAGGCATCTTCCTTTCAATCGTCCAGATAAGATTCCATAATTCCACATATTTCCCAGGCTACGAACCATGCACGAATGTCCAGGTTGCATCACTGGTCTGATATGTGAAATGAAATCCATTTTGATCACACCGTATCGGTTGCCTTCCTGAAATGACACGATCGCCGAGACACTTTGCGCAACAAAGAAATGAAACAGAATCATGCTGGGAGTCATTTATTCCAATATATTTTTTGACAGGGGCTGAAACGGCTCTGAAATTAACAAGCAAACAAAAAGCTGCCAGGGTTCAGAGGCATTATTATCAGCGAGTGGAATCATTTACATGCCAACTGATGGGGATGAATACTTCCCAACAGCTAATTGTGTTTAGTTTAATCACAGCAAGTAAGACTTAATTGCCTGTGTAATATGATTGTGGATGGCAAAACCATCTGGTTTCACTTCTGCTTGTTGAGCATTTTACCAGACAAACCCATTGGTTAATTTATACTAGAAAAGTTTCTTCTACCCTCAGTTAACAAAGCATCAAGACACATTAGATGATTGTGGCCAGGACCACAAAAGGTGGATATGCCTCTTAGTGGAGATATAATGAGATATCTGAAATGTTTTTTCTTCATTCATCACTTGTGCCTCAAAATCAAGACCAATAGCTCAGACTCTCATTTTAGTTTAGTCTAGTCTACAGATACAGCGTGGTAACAGGCCCGTCGACACACTGAGCCCGCACCGTCCAGCGATCACCCACACACTAGTTTTATCCTACACACTGGGGACAATTTACAGAAGCCAATTAACCTACAGACCAGCACGTCTTTGGAATGTGGGAGGAAAATGGGGAAAACCCACGCGGTCACAGGGAGAGCGTGCATACTCCGTACAGGAGTGGACAGGAGGTCAGGAATGAACCTGGGTCTCTGTTGCCGTAAGGCAGCAATTCTACTGCTTTGCCTCCATGCCGCCCAATATCACCCTTTATTACCCTTTAGTATAATTTCAAAATTCCATGATATTCTGCTTCTCCTGATTTACCCTCCCCCTTGCAATCTAATATTTACAAGCTCCCTTTATGTAACCCGTCAACAGTGGGGAGAAATATCGGTTCCAATACTCGAGGAATGGTGGCGCCAAACCTGCATCAGGATTTCTAACACATCGTGTATTACAATGTGAACAAGGTCTGTTTCCTCTGTTAAAAGCACAGCAAACAGCCTATTACAAACTCATCACAACACAACAAACAGGGACAAAGAAACCTCCTGGAATAGAAATTGCATGATAGTTAAATCCGCTTGGTTCATTATTCTGACTCCGTTTGGTTAAGTTGCGTAATGAATGAATGAATAATTGCGTAAGAGCAATTGTGCGATCGCAGAATCCTTGGGTTTCTCTGTGATGTTGAATGGATACATTGCTGGTTTCACTGTGGCGATCACTATTGTAGTTCTCGTATATATGTCAATGTTTAGCCCAGCAGGTACAGTGTTTGCAGCTATCTCATAAAGGGAGAATGCGCAATACAAGCAACACTTTCCCAGCTGCTTTCCCATTGCTATTGAATGAATAGATAATGCAATGTTGAAGGGTTCCAAGGGGTGAAGAACAGAGCACACAGGAGGCATGTGACAACGACCAAGGTGAACCTCGAATGCTACCACCAAGGGTCTACAGGATGACTCTGTGACGCAGCTAGTGGAACTGCTGCCTATCCAGGTTCAATCCTGATCTCTGTTTGCTGTCTGTGTGGAGTTTACATGTTCTCCCTGTGACAGTGTAAGTTTCATCCGGGTGCTCAGGTTTCCTCCCAAATCCCAATGGCATATGGGTTGGCAGGTTAATTGCCTGCTGTAAATTGCCCCTCGTGTATGGGTGAATGCTAAAATATGGGGTGTTAGTGATGATGTGGGGAGGATTAGTGCAAGTGGTTGTTGGATGATCACCACAAACTCAGTGGGCCGAAGGGCCTGTTTCCATGCTGTATGACTACAAGAAATCGGAGGAGACATTTGAAAGTGTCTGACATCCTGACTGAGCGTACAGTCTGACTGACTGAATCTTGGGGAAGCTTGCAATGCCCATTTTGCCTGCTGATGAAAAGTTGCTGACCACCCCCCTCTCTGGAACACAGCAGTGAGAAGCATGGTGTACGATGCAACGTCACGATTTAAGATGCCGTTGTGAGATTCCCAGTAGCGGCTAGGAATGATCACAGAGAGTCATGGAGAGATACAGCACATAAATGGGCTCTTTGAAATAAGGCCTGAGATGCTGCCTGTCCTGCTGAGTTACTCCAGCATTTTGCGTCTACCTTCAGTTTCAACCAGCATCTGCAGTTCCTTCCTTCACTCTTTGAAATAAGTACCTTATTTGCAGGTACTATCGTAACGTTTTAGAAACATTTAGGCAGGTACATGAATAGAATAGGATAGGTTTAGAGGGATTTGGACCAAACACTAGTGTAGATGGGGTATGTTGGTCGGCATCGGCAAGATGGGCTGAAGGGACTGTTTTCACGCTGTTTGAATCTATGGCTCTATAATCTCCAGTTCTGCGCTGACAACATAGTCTAATCCTACATTAATACCATTTCAATTCTCCTCACATTCTCAACAACTGCTTCCATATTCTACCTCTCACCTGACCAGTGGGTTAACTTACAATTGCTAATTAACTAGCCAACCAGATTTAGAAAGAAACCGGAGCACTCAGAGGGAAACCAAGCTGTTGTTGTGACATCCTGCAAACCACACAGAGCGAGGTCGGGATTGAACCTAGATCTCTGGTGCTGCGAGTCAGTGGCTCTATTAGCTGCTCCATTGTGCTGCCCACTGCTCCTTCCTGAATCTAGGAAGAGGTAAGTTTAGTTTAGTTTAGTTTAGAGATACAGTGCGAAATCAGGCCCTTCGGCCCACTGAGTCCGTACTGACCAGTGATCACCCTGTACTCTAGCACTATCCTACACTATCTTCCAATTCAAGCCAATTAACCTACAAACCTGTACGCTTTTGAAGTGTGGGAGGGAACTAGAGCACCCGAGGAAAGTTCTACTGCTGTGCCATCATGCCGCCCATAAAAGCCATGACTTTGACCATCAGGTGCAGAACATGCAAGTTGGAAATTTATTGAGGTCTTTGGATTTCACATGTTACATTGAGGTTAAAAAGTATCGTGAGTTCACAGGAAACTGAGTGAGTCAAATGTGTGTGATTTGTGGGTGAATAACTGCTGTTTTATTCAGATTAATGAGGTTGAACATTTGAATTCCGGATGAAATTTGGCATGTTGGACTATTATTGATCTAATTGGAAGGGGGGTGGGTAGTATCATGCTATGTAAAAGTCTAGGTCAAACAAAAATCCCATCTAAAAGCATGATATCAAATTTCCTGAGGGACACTGAGAAGCCAGTAATATCTGTACATTTCCTGCACTCCAGGTAATGTTGCTTTTCAACAGTTTTATGCCTTTTTTTAATCGGTGGAATCAAATTTCTTGGCTCACAGCTAAAACCTGCATAAGATAATAAGAAGAGAATGATTCATCCAGTGGTTAGTCACAAAACACAAATCATGCAACTCACTGAAGATAGACACAAAATGCTGCAGTAACTCAGTGGGTCAGGCAGCATCGCTGAAGAAAAGGAATATGGATAGGACAGGTTTGGAGGGATGTGGACTAAATGTGGGCCGGTGGGAGTAGTGTAGCTGGGACATGTTGGTCAGTGTGGGCAAGTTGGGCCGAAGAGCGTTTCCATGCTGAATCACTCTATGACTATGAATAAGTGACGTTTCGGGTCGAGACCCTTCTTCAGACTCATAGGTGATGATTTGGGTCGAGACCCTTCTTGAGCCAACCTACTCACAGGAGGGTGTGGTTAACAGGCCCTTGTACAATTATCCCTAGTTTGGCCGGGACATATACAAATTGTAGCAAAAAACAATATTGAGCTATATTTTACAATTATTCATTGATGAAAGGACAAGATCAATCGTATAGGACACTTCAAGGGTGAAAAGATGACAAGATTGATGTTGATGGACACCTATCAGCCTCATATTTGGGGTGGAAGATTGCAACCTTCACGTGGTCCACCCTGTTTCGATGAATGCAATCAACCTGGCGTGCACAATCAAATAAGATCAAATAGAACAAGTTGTCCTACAACTTTAGGCTGTGCACGCCATACGCAAGAAGAAGAAGCCTCATATTGATCAGATGATTTACACTTTGCATCCTATTACCTAGAGGACATTTGAATATTTAACCATTTGTTGTCCTTTAATTAATTTCAAAATCAACTGCAAGTATTGTGAAGTTACAGGATATTTCTGATTTCTGTCTAAAATATTACATTAACCAATCTCATATATCGTAAGGTGGCCTTGTCCTAACTATTCTTACCCATGCCATTTAATATCTGAAAGTTCACATTCTTTACGCACAGAGACAGGGAGTAGATTTTCCTTCTTTGTGGTTTTTAGTTTGTCGGCTTGCAGAATGTCACGGACCATTTTATGCATGGGTTGTAGGTTGCTGGAGTAAGGGAAAATAAACAGTGGTAAGGATATCTTTCAAGCTCCAAGGGAAATAATACATTGGTCTGAGATGTGCAGGAAGGAACTGCAGATGCTGGTTTACACCGAAGATAGACACAAAATGCTGGAGTAACTCAGTGGGACAGGCAGCATCTCTGGAGAGAAGGAATGGGTAATGTTTCAAGTCAACGCCCTTTTTCAGAGACTGTCGTTATGACAGTGAATTTTTCTTTAAAATTCATGGACCAATTTCCAACTGACCCCACCAGTCCAACACGGCCAACCTTTCCACTCCACCCCTCCTTCATTTTATGTCAGCACCAAAATTGAATATATTTTCCAATGCTTCATACGTTCAATAATGCTGGGGAGAAGAAGTCTGGATTAAAAGGATTTTCAGGAGTCCACTGAACATAGTGGAACTGAGTGCGGCAAGCAAGATTAGGCCATGGACTGAGATGAGGAAATTTTTTTTCACCCAGAGTTGTGAATCAGTGGAATTCCCTGCCACAGAATGCAGTGGAGGCCAATTCACAGGATGTTTTCAAGAGAGAGTTAGATTTAGCTCTTAGGGCTAACGGAATCAAGTGATATGGGGAGAAAGCAGGAACGGGGTAATCATTTTGGATCTACTCCTGCACCTATTTTCTATGTTTCAATGTCTATTACAACACAGAGAGCTTGGAATGTTTTAGCTTAGAATTTGTTAACAGGCAGAAATTAATTCACTGAAAGACAGAATGTCTATTGATAGTGTCTATTTCAGGTGCTCAGGACATTCCAAAGCAATTTCACACCCAATGAAATATTGTTAGAATGGAGAAACTGTTAATATGTAAGCAAATACTGTAGTTAAATTGCATCTGTCAAAGGTCCACATACTGTCATGGGTTAATCGACTGGTTTAACCATCATGGTTAAGGATAAATATTGAGCTGGGCATCAGGATGAACAAGCTAAGTTACGATGTAGAGACAACATGACCTCAAAATACCAGCATAGAATCTTTCATGTCAATTAGAATAGGCCAAATTACTTTTATTTAAATTGTACTGAAAAGGGAAACACCTGGATTTTTTTTTTGCAAGGAAGCTCCTATGTTCTCTAGACTCAGGATCAGTTCCTGTAGATTGGAGGGTAGCTAATGTTATCCCACTTTTTAAGAAAGGCGGGAGAGAGAAAACAGGGAATTATAGACCAGTTAGCCTGACATCGGTGGTGGGGAAGATGCTGGGGTCAATTATAAAAGATGAAATAGCCATACATTTGGATAGCAGTAACAGGATCGGTCAGAGTCAGCATGGATTTATGAAGGGAAAATCATGCTTGACTAATCTTCTGGAATTTTTTGAAGATGTAACTCGGAAAATGGACAAGGGAGAGCCAGTGGATGTAGTGCACCTGGACTTTCAGAAAGCATTTGATAAGGTCTCACATAGGAGATTAGTGGGCAAAATTAGGGCACATGGTATTGGGGGTAAAGTGCTGACATGGATGGAGAAGTGGTTGGCAGACAGGAATAGGAGTAGGGAGTAACGTGTCCCTTTAAGAATGGCAGGCAGTGACTAATGGGGTACCGCAAGGCCCGGTGCTGGGACCGCAGCTATTTACAATATACATCAATGATTTGGATGAAGGGATTCAAAGTAACATTAGCAAATTTGCAGATGGCACAAAGCTGGGTGGCAGTGTGAACTGTGAGGAGGATGCTATGAGAATGCAGGGTGACTTGGACAGGTTGGGGGAATGGGCAGATGCATGGCAGATGAAGTTTAATACGGATAAATGTGAGGTTATCCAATTTGGTAGCAAAAACAGGAAGGCAGATTACTATCTAAATTGCGTCAAGTTGGGAAAAGGGGAAGTACAATGAGATCTGGGGATCCTTGTTCATCAGTCTATGAAAGTAAGCATGCAGGTACAGCTGGCAGTGAAGAAAGCGAATAGCATGTTGGCCTTTATAACAAGAGGAATCGAATATAGGAGCAACGAGGTCCTTCTGCAGTTGTACAGAGCCCTAGTGAGACTACACCTGGAGTATTGTGTGCAGTTTTGGTCCCCTAAGTTGAGGAACGACATTATTGCTATTGAGAGAGTACAGCATAGGTTTACAAGGTTAATTCCCGGAATGGGGGGACTGTCATATGCTGAGAAAATGGAGCAGCTGGGGTTGTACACTCTGGAGTTTAGAAGGATAAGAGGGGATCTCATTGAAACATATAAGATTGTTAAGGGTTTGGACACGCTAGAGGCAGGAAACATGTGCCCGATGTTGGGGGAGTCCAGAACCAGGGGCCACAGTTTAAGAATAAGGAGTAAGCCATTTAGAATAGAGATGAGGAAACACTTTTTCTCACAGAGAGTGGTGAGTCTGTGGAATTCTCTGCCTCAGAGAGCAGTGGAGGCAGGTTCTCTGGATGCTTTCAAGAGAGAGCTAGATAGAGCTCTTAAAAATAGCAGAGTCAGGGGATATGGGGAGAAGGCAGGAACGGGGAACTGATTGTGGATGATCAGCCATAATCACATTGAATGGCGGTGCTGGCTTGAAGGGCCGAATAGCCTACTCCTACACCTATTGTCTATTGTCTATTGTCTATTGCCTCCTGATGGAATATATTTCCACAATTTAATGCATGAATTATGGCAGAAAATCTTGATAGACCATCCATTTTACCATCCGACCAAAGACGAAAAAGTCTCCATTGATAGCTCTGTGTCAGTCACCAAACAGGATGCAGGGCAGGGTTTTTATCCGAGCCCCTGGCAAACAGTACCCACTTCACCACTATATTCACCCTGTCTAAAGAATAGTGAAAAATGAAAACTGGAACAACTTCTCTCAATCCAAGCAGAATATTTATACCAGAAATATGAAGAATGGCCAATAGTTTAGTTTAATTTAGTTAAGAGATAGTGCAAAACAGGCCCTTCGGCCCACCGAGGCTGCACCGACCAGCGAGCCCCGCGCACTAACACTATCCAACACACCCAGGGACAATTTTATATTTACACCAAGCCAATTAACCAACAAACGCCTTTGGAGTGTGGGAGGAAATCGAAGATCTTGGAAAAAAAACTACGCAAGTCACGAGGATTACGTGCAAACTCCGTCCAGACAAGCACCCGTAGTCAGGATCGAACCCGGGTCTCTGGTGCTGTAAGAGAGTAGCTCTACCACAGCCCCACCGTAGCTATGCAAAAATGGGATTAGTCTACCGGGATGGGTAAAGCACAACTAATTGCCTGCCTCCTATTTTGCACCATTACCAATGTTGAACTTCTCTCCCGGTGACTCTTAATATAAATAAGTAAAGAATTTCTGGAAGCAGGAAAGCATCTTGGCCACTTTACAAATTATGTGCAAGGAGTGAAATAAATTTTAAAGCAGCACTAAACGTCTTGGGTAGAAAAGTAAATCCTTCATGATGATGGCACAGCCAGGTAATGGTCTACAGTAAAGAGTGACTTGACCCCACAGTTAACTGATTCAGGAGTGAAATCTCGACCATTAAACCAAGCTGTATAGGTAAGGACAAGGAGCACTGAGGAAGTGGAGTTAACAAAGGGTTAAATATGACTGCAATCTAAAATAACCACTGCAAAATCATATGCACATTGAAGAGCAAACTGATGTTTGCTTTAGTAGGTTGTGCATGGGGGATTTAATTCTCTTCATCTTTCAAATTACATGGAATGTCAGCATAGCTGTGCAAATATATTAAAAAGATCTCTGATTCCATGCACTTTTTATCTTCCATTTGTCAGTGAAATTTCATTTAAAAATGTATCAAAATTAATGAAAGTAATTGAAATATGAACATCGAGTCGAACTGTAGCATTTCTTCAAAAGATTGAAGATTAATTTGTTTCCCATTAGTGGGCCCTGCTGGTAAACTGGGATATTTTTCAGGCTGATCATCTTTTTCTCCTTTCCCTTGCCACAAATTTCACTGTACCAATTGGTGCATTTGACAACAAATGTCTCTCTCTCTCTCTCTCTCTCTCTCTCTCTCTCTCTCTCTCTCTCTCTCTTTCAATGAGCATACTGAATGTTTTGAGATATGGATCCAGAGATGCTGCCGACTTTCAAGGACATACTCAAGGGTGCGATTATTTGTGCGTAGGTAGTTCTTCTATAGTAGGCAATAAAGTAGTACAATAAAATACTGGACCCAATCTTAGTGATTGTAGCCAGTCAATTAGTTGGAGGGACAGGAGGAGCATGTAACTATCCCTTGTAACTTTTAAGATACTTTTGGGAAAGTGTAAGGATGAAGGCCAATGTCAATGCCATAATGCAGGACCTGGCAAAAGTTTACTAGCTGCTGGTTAGTGCACATTGACAAGTGAGAGTCATTCTAAAGTGAAATTGTGAGAGTTCAGGACCAACATGTTCCCATAAGCGTGAAAGGTAAAGGCGATTAGATCCAGATCCTACCTTACATAGGCATCCTGGTCAGTATGGATGATTTGGGCTGAAGGGCCTGGTTCCATGCTGAATGACTCAAGACTCTTATTGTCTACCTTCAGCCAATCCCTCCAGAAAGATGCAAAATATGTTGGGGTGGTTTCCATGGATAAGGCTGATAAACCTTCCCAAGAATTCATTGAGAATTGGCATTAAGACATTGCATCAGGTGACTAATTCCAGTTACATAAAATTCAAAAAAGGAAGCTAAATATCAGTGTGCATAATAATTTTTGCTGCCAAGCAAATCAGTATCACGAAGAGAAGTCTTCCATTTCCTAACAGAGTGGAAAAGCAGAATAGCTTTTCAATCACGCATCATCATTAAAACATGAAATGTTTCACCATCGATGGCTACGCGATATCAGAATAGAATTATTTCACCTCGAGATAGGTCCTTGAAATGAAGAATGCAAGGGAAAGTCAGGGTTTATTTCAATTATTTAACTAAACTCATTTCTCTCATCAACTTTGCATGTGCCTCTTCAAACATTTTCACTTCACTTGAGCATCAGCTTGGCACATGCACAATAACGTGAATAAACCTCTTCAACTATTGCATTTCCAAAAAATCTAGAGAGTAGGAAATATTAACACAAGCATTAAGTGAGTCGCTTGGGCTTTATAGATTACAGTTTAGATATTTGGTCTATGTAATGAACATCATAGATTACAGGGCATTACAACTGACGCCAATCTTGTTCTAATCTCAAGAAACTGTGGTTTCTATTCCCATTACAGAGATCTGAGCCTAAAGCTGACGCTTACATAAAATGGTTATTGCATGTCTGAGGTTCTATTAGATAAAATATTAAACATTTAAGAGCTAACTCTCTCATATGGTTATAATTTGTCCCATGTGGCTATTCAAGAGCCAAGAGCAGAACCGAACAATGAAATTCCTACTTGCTCCAGCTTTACAGGCACTTCAATGCAAACCCCAACAAATAAATATGCAGCAATCAATAATACAATAAACTATCAGTCATACGAGTTAACCAGACCATAATAGTGTAAACGAAAGTATATAGCGCAATGAAAACAAAGTTCAAAGTTGAGATTTTTAAATCAGAAAATGATAGAAACACTCAACAGATTCAGAAGCATCTGTGAAAAGAAGAAATTGAGTGAAAATTTAAGGTAAAATATTGTTTTCAGTTTTAATGTTGGATTTCGACATCTGCATCTTTTTTTGGACTTTCAAGGTAGATTTCCCTAGTCCCAGGACTAAATTTTTTCCATTGGTCATTAACACAACAGATTTTCTGGAGATTATCACTGCTGTCTGTTGGGCTTACTTCAAACTTTGGATGTCATGTTTCCTGTAACTTATGTATCATATCAGTTTAGTTAATTTTCACGTGCACCGAGGTGAGAGAAAAACTTTTGTTGCGTGCTAACCAGTCAGTGGAAAGACAATACATGATTACAATCGAGCCATTTACAGTATATAGATATGTAATATTTTGTCTGTGGATAATAATTATCTCTTTAATATTGTTTCCCCTTTTAAGTATTGTTTGGCAAACTACAGGAGTCCGAAGAAGGGTTCTGACCAAATACACTGCCTATCCATGTCCCCCAGAGATGCTGCCTGATCCACTGAGTTACTCCAGCATTTCGTGTTCTACTAATTTCTGCATCTGCAGTTCCTTGTGTTCCCATTTCTCAGGCAAATATCAGGCTTGTGTTGTAATAGTGACTGGGTGAATGACTTTCAAGAAGGAGACTGTTGTAAAGAAAACAACAGTAAAACAAGCTAAGATTCAGTGTTCCGTGTGTAAACTAACTGTGCTTTAAGTTGCCCACTATTCCCAATATCATAGAAAGTAAATAAAAGTAAATTAAAAGGATACTGAGACAATATAGCAACAATCGTCAAATGTTCTAAGAACCTAGATGATTCTAAGTTACCTTGAAGTATTCCATGGTTACTAAAGATGGTGAATTGAAGAATGCCGTCTTTCCATTCATCCTACTACCCATTTCTAGTTTAGCTCTTGCAAAGAATACATCAATGAACAGCGACTGTTGATCCTGGCTGACTTCTTGTTCTCTGGCTCAGAGACAGTGACCTCAGTCTCACAGAGACAGTCCTGATTGAAACAAATAGATATTGGATACACTCAGCAGGGCCGGCAGCATGTAAATAAAACAAAAAAACACAGTTTCAAGCCCCTTTGTTAGAACTGGCAAAGAGAGAATATGAACTCGCTTTTGGAAAGAAAGAAGTCAGGGGGCGATGGGCTGAACAAAAGGAATATTATATTAGCATAACTCAAATGGGTTAATGGATGGTGCAATGAGAAACATACTGCACATGAGTTTCTGAAATGTCCAAATCTCATCTCTTTGCCATCCTTTTGCTTTCACTCACCCTTCTTTCAATCAAACATGAAATACCTTAGCTTATGTCTAAAAGAATATAAAAAGAGTCAAGAGTGTTTTATTGTCATATGTCCCAGATGGAACAATGAAATTATTACTTGCAGGAGCAAACATAGTACACTGTAAACAATATATTAAACAAGAAAAAAAAGTTCAGTGTGTGGAAATATACCCCTGTTGCTGACCACTGTAAATTGTCCCTCGTGTGTAGGTGACTGGTAGGATCCGGGGAAAAGCGACGAGAATATCAGGAGCTGGGAGCTTAAAGGCCTGTTTCCATGCTCTATCTTTTTATGACTATTATTCAGCTCAAAAGCAAAACAGCCTCTAGGCAAAGAGAAGTAGATAATCCATATGAGGATTTGAACAGATTTCACTCTGTCTGTGAGAGTTGAGTTATCATGCAAAATAGGTAAGACAAAAGGCATATATTATTCTGTATTGAGTCAAAATGATAATAATAGAGTAAAATATTTATGTCTGCATGCAAAATTGATGATTTAAACAACATTCCCTGCCAAGTTTAGTCCCCAATGTAGGTTACGGCTCATTGAGAAGCATTCTTCTCATTACCGGATTTTCAGTAACCCATCCTTCAGGTCAGCCTTGGTGAGGATTGTTAGCAGATTAGTTGGACTGTGCAGGAACTACACCGGCCAGACTGGGACCTGACCATACTGTGAGGGTCATCAAACTGTGGGAGTGTCCACGTGGTGAAGGTCTACAGTCTGACCCTGTCCGCGCTGTGAGGTTATACAGGCTGACAGTGTCAGCACTGTGATGGTCTACAGACGGTGTCAGGACTGTGAGGGTCTACATGTCTAACTGCTTCTTAAATTTTGGGATAGTCCCTGCCTCAACTACCTCCTCTGGCAGCTTGTTCCATACATAGCAGCAGAGAAACATAGAAAATAGGTGCAGGATTAGGCCATTCGGCCCTTCGAGCCAGATTAATATGATCATGGCTGATCATCCAAAATCAGTACCCCGTTCCTGCTTTCTCCCCATATCCCTTGATTTCATTAGCCCGAATAGCTATATCTACTGTAACTCTTTCTTGAAAACATCCAGTGAATTGGCCTCCACTGCCTTCAGTGGCAGAGAATTCCACAGATTCACAACTCTACGGGTGAAAAAGTTTTTCTTCGTCTCAGTCTTAAATGGCCTACCCCTTATTCTTAAACTGTGACCCCTGGTGCTGGACTCCCCCAACATCAGGAAAAGTTTCCCCGCATCTAGCCTGTCCAAACCCTTAAGAATTTTATGTTTCTGTGTGATCCTCTTTGATCACACAGCTTTACATAAATGACATCCATGAAAAAGTCGCAAGTACGACCAGACTTTTCGCTGATGATTGTTTGCTGTACCGTCCAATTAAGTCAGCTGATGATGAAGATGCTCTCCAAAAGGATCTCGATACTATGGTTGAGTGGTCACAACAATGGGGCATGCAGTTCAACCCTTCCAAATGTGAAACCATGCGTGTCACCAGAAAGAGGAATCCAGGCGAAACATCTTACAATATACTTGGTGCCACCCTTGAAGAATCCAAACAAACCAAGTATCTTGGCATCAAATTGCAGAATGATCTGCGTTGGAATGGTCAGATTCATCATGCAACGGTGAAAGCAACAGGTGTCCTAATCTTCCTGAGGTGCAACTTTCATCATTGTTCAACTTCTGTCAATGAAGCTATACTTCACCCTCGTTAGACCTCATTTGGACTACGCAGTTGCAGCATGGGACCCATAAACAAATAAAAACATTTCTTCCATCGAACTTGTCCAAAGACAGGCAGCTCGATTTGTTACTAACACCTATGAGAGAGAAGCGAGTGTCACCAAACTTCTGAATTCTCTGGGGTGGAACCCTCTCCAAGACAGACGTGAAGCTCACCGTTTGACCTGTTTTTAGAAAATGTTAAATGGTCAGATCGGCATAGACTACAAGACCTACACCAAACCCAAACCAATTAGGAGCAGACGAGGGCATTCGATCCAATTAGTGATCCCAGCTACAAAGACAGATGTATACAGCAATTCGTTCTTCCCCCGCACAATTAAAGCATGGAATAATCTCCACCCAACTATAGTTACCCAACCAGATGCAACTACATTTAAAGTAGCTCTTTCTTCCCAATAACCCTTTCTGGCTTAAGCCCTCCCTTCACCACCTCCAGTTTAAATTCCATTTGGAATATTTTGGAGGACCAAGAAACCAAGAACCAAGAACCAAGATCCTTCTGAATTCCAGTGAATACTACACAGTCAATCTCACATTTATCCACATTATACTGCATCTGCCATGCATCTGCCCACTCACACAACCTATCGAAGTCACCCTGCAACCTCAGAGCATCCTCCTTGCAGCTCACACTGCCACCCAGCTTTGTGTCATCCACCATCCTTTGTGTGGAAAAGTTACTCCTCAGATTCCAATTAAATCTTTTCCCCTTCACCTTAAACCTATGTCCTCTGGTCCTCGATTCACCTACTCTGGGCAAGAGACTGTGCATCTACCCGGTCTATTCCTCTCCTGATTTTATACACCTCTATAAGATCAGGACTTTTACTTTAATTCTTACTTATATTTCCAACAGATGAAAGGCCCGATCTTTTCTCTCTTGGGCATAAAAGGATGTTGCGGGTGTTCTTTTCATCACTTGTAACTTCCAGGAAACTGTTGAGAGATAGTTTACATTTTTATTTAAATTTTCTGAACATATTTTCTACAACACTATAGGCTTCCCAGCCAACTGCGGACTAAGATTATAACCAGTTAGCGTGCTCAGACACAAACAGATAACACAGGCTGGAGTTAATTTATTTTTTAATATTCATCACTTGTAACTTGAAGTAATATAATCTTTGACCTTTCTGGACTTAACCTCTGCCACCATGTTACACCGTGCAGTTTGCAGAATTAGTTGGCTATTCAAATTTCCAGATTAAAATTGATTACTTTCACTGTGTTTATTCTTGTAGTTTTACCGCTTGTGCTTGTTGGGTGAAACAACATGTTTTTCTTACATGGAATAAGCTGCAGTAGAGAGTGACACATCATTCCTGGGCAAAATACTACACTCATAATAACATAACATTTACAATTACTCAACAGCATCCCACTTAATTGCCATTTAATCCAATCTCTTTCTTCACAACTGGTACACTGTGGCTGTCAGAAATGTATCATCCACTACATTTCCTGGAGCAACTAGTTAAGGGCCTGTCCCACTTGCCGATTTTTTTCGGCATCATATCAGTGTCGCTAAAAGCTTTTGAACATTTCAAAATCCAGCGACGACAAAAAAAATGTTGCGACCCTCGAAAAAACACCGCGCGTCACATGTCATCACGCCGCGTCACCGCCACAACATGCCGCGTCACGCCGCATAACACTGTGACGTTTTCGGTGACCTGATACGTCAGTCAATTAAGCCGGCAGTCGCCGAAAAAATCGCCAAGTGGGGCAGGCCCCCTTAGGGCATTTTGGTTGAAAGATTGGCAAGTACAAGGGCATGAGAAGACAATCGTCTGCAAGTTCCTCTCCAAGTCACAAACAATTCTGATCGCCATTTTTTCTGGGTCTAAATATTGGGACCATATCCCATGGTAAATTGGGTGGGCTTTCTTCATGATGGCAGCAGTTCAAGAAGATGGCTCACCAGCAGCTTCTCAAAGCCTATCTTCCCTCAGCATTCTCAGTCTGATGAAGGGTCTTGACTCAAAACATCAACCGCCCTTTACGATACGACACGATACGATAGAACTTTATTTATCCCAGGAGGGAAATTGGTCTGCCAACAGCCATAAAACACAACAAGAGCAATGAAACATGAAATTAAAGTTACGTGTGGCAAGTCCAGGATTTGGGAGGTAGAAAGATTGGGAAGGGGGGTGGGAAGGGGGAGGGGGAGCACAGGGAGAAGGGGAGTCCGTCTATCCCATGACAGAAGGGGGAGGACTTATACAGTTTGATAGTCACAGGAATAAAGGATCTCCTGTGGCGTTCTGTGCTGTATCTTGGTGGAACTAGTCTGTTGCTGAAAGTACTGCTCAGGTTGACCAGTGTTTTGTAGTTTGTTTTTGTGGCGGATTTCAGCATCTGCAAACTCTTATGTCTCATCAATGGCTGATAAATATTGACAATTACCAGGAAAAGACAAGATATCATAAATGAATAAAACAAAATCAGCCATGTTATGGGTCACAATAATTGTATAGATGTTTAAAGTTGACCTCCTTGTAACCTATTTGCCACCTTAGGCTAAAAACCCTACAAACCGTGCAAGTCTAGACAGGGCTTCATACTGATCTCAGTGCTGGGGTAGGTAATTAGTCCTTCCTCTTGCCCTCACAGCAAAATGTATGCTGGAGAATGCTAGAAATGGTAGTACTAAGCCAAGCTATGATACTACCCGGGAGAAAGAGCATTTAGCTTTGGACGAACTACTGTACATCAACCAAAGACCATACAAAATATTTTTTCTCCTGCAGATCATGTTTCGCAGAGAAAGG
Organism: Amblyraja radiata; assembly: GCF_010909765.2. Taxonomy (NCBI): domain Eukaryota; kingdom Metazoa; phylum Chordata; class Chondrichthyes; order Rajiformes; family Rajidae; genus Amblyraja; species Amblyraja radiata. The sequence goes on from NC_045984.1 coordinate 13,634,107, forward strand.
AAAATAATGCTTCTGATATGTTGTGATCTAATATTTCATCTAAACTATAATGGTCCCATTAAAACTTACAGTTTGATATCCCCGTCTAATGATTGACAGCTTGCATTCTCTGTTCGCGAATATGAGATTCAGCAGCGAGACCAGCTTTTTAAGATTCAATCTAATTCATTTGATAATGGAATTCAGTAAAGCAGAACATGCATCCTGCAGAAGAAGCAAAAAAAGGGTTCATCTGTCATCCCCCTGATGTTCTTGAATCATCTGCTGTCCGATGGTGTGAGCATCCTTTATATTTAAGTGAGGCTGCACCCATCATTTCTGCATTAGTCACTGCACGAACGTGAATGATTAGTCATTCTGCAGATAGATGAGAGAGGCAGGTTGTAGATTTAATGATATTAGCGTTCGGAATCGTTCATCATGTTGTTATGATATTTCATATTGCACTTAACATTTGTGGCTGCCCTGATAGGTATTTGTAATTGAAAACGTACCTTTGCTTAAAAGTAAAAAATTCCCCAAGGCTATTGTATGGCGGGATTTTGCCATCCATCACCCAGATTTCTCCCGGTTGATGGAGGTGAATAGACGACCTTCTGAAATAGGCATAAGCCTGATTGCAATCTCAGTCATGGAGGATGGACCAGTGATGGTGAGATTGAGATTGGTTTTCTCACCTTCTCAGCAGATTCCAGATTGAGTTTGGACACTGTGAGCGGTGGAGTGTCTAACCTATAGTCTCATTAGGTGGAATGGGATCTGGGAAGGTGGATCATTGAGGGTTCCAGATCTTCAATGAGATCTTGCACAATTATCTCACATGTTTATGGTTATAATATAAGACTCGTGGTCATATTGGGTGTCAAACTGTGCTTTTTTCTTTAGTGATATTGCGCGGAAACAGGCCCTTCCTGCCCACCAAGTCCACGCTGACCAGCGATCTCTGCACACTAACATTAGTCCTAAACACACAATTTACAATTTTACCAAACCAATTAACCTATAAACCTGTACATCTTTGGAGTGTGAGAGGAAATAGGAGCAGCCGGAGAAAACCCACGCAGGTTACAGGGAGCATGTACAAACTCCATACAGACAGCACCTGTAGTCAGGATCGATTCCAGGTCTCTGGTGCTGTAAGGCAGCAACTCTGCCACTGCACCACAGTGCTGCCCATTCTGAAATGATATCCAACGTGCTTGCATACATTTGAGGTATGAGGTGAAAAGACGTCACAGTGACAGGGATATTGGCTGGCGTGCAGTTAACACTAGATGATGAGTCAATCAATCGTGCAATGCTGATTTGAACCAAGTACTGTTACTGTGGAACTCAATCGCCCTCACTTTCTGGCACTGTAAATCCTTCCTTACACATGAGATGGTTCAAAAAGGACTGTGGAAGAGTATGCCTATTTATATGTCATTCTAAATACTGGATAAATGTAGTCTGATTTTACCATCTCCTCTGGCAGTGTGTTCTAGATATTAACCGTTCTCTGTGTTAAAACTTACTTGTGTCAGGGTGGGGTGGCGATTGAAGGATGCAAGGTAAGTTATTGACTTACCTGGCAGGGACCCCAGTCCAGCAGCCCAACACTGCCAACACTGATAGTGTTGAATAATGGTTGCTCCTAAGGCAATTTTTACCCCCAAAATACTCTAAACCCAACATCACACAGATAATTACTTTACTCTTGTATGATTAGTGATGCAAGGGTAGCTCACTGCCCCGTGGAACTACCAGAATGGTATAGGTTTACGTTTATTTTTGCCGCATGTACTGATGTATTGTGAAACGTTTTGTTTTGCATTCCAAACAGATCAGATATGCCATACATAGATACAAAAGTTTCAACAATGATAGAGCACAGGGGAAATGCAGAATATGATCCTCAGCATTGGTGTGTATCAGTTCCTTAAACAATGCCCAATGTCCTCAATGGGGTGGGGGTGAATCGAACAGTACCATAGCTCATGGAATGAATAAAACAAAGACCTGGAAATGGTTGCTATTGTCATTTCACCCCACCAGAAAACTGACCTTCAGTCATGTGTCATTGAAGAAAAAAATACTGCCTGCAGCTCCTTTCTCCACCATTGTAGGAGCACAATGGAAAGGCCACGAGGAGTTGGTGTTCGAAGTAGCGGGCGATTAATTATGCACCAGGAGGCCAGCCGAAGCTGACCAGTCAAATGGTACTTTTTCTAAATTCTCAGATGACATGGTTTCTCAGAAACGTGGTTACAAGTAAACAAGGTTTTACACAGAGACTTGATTAACAATAAAACGAGGCCTTAATTACAGAATGGAACTCAGAAAAACTAAGTTAGGAGACAAACAGAATGAGATGGTTATCCACAAGTCTAAATTCATTGACAGTAGATCCAAATTTCTGTTAAAATGATTTGTTCACACAAAATTCCTGTAGGCTTTGTTTGCAGTTTCCTATCATCGCATTAACACAATCCACACGAGGGGGGATCTTATAGAAACATATACATTTATAAAGGGACTGGACAAGCTAGGTGCAGGAAAAATGTTCCCAATGTTGGGCGAGTCCAGAACCAGGGGCCACAGTCTTAGAATAAAGGGGAGGCCATTTAAAACTGAGATGAGAAAAAAACGTTTTCACCCAGAGAGTTGTGAATTTGTGGAATTCCCTGCCACAGAGGGCAGTGGAGGTTAAATCACTGGATGGATTTAAGAGAGTGTTAGATAGAGCTCCAGGAACTAGTGGAATCAAGGGATTTGGGGAGAAGGTAGGCACGGGTTATTGATTGGGGACTATCAGCCATGATCACAATGAATGGCGGTGCTGGCACGAAGGGCCGAATGGCCTCCTCCTGCATCTATTTTCTATGTTTCTATGTATCCCTATTTACTAATTATTAGCCCCCACTATTGTTTACCCTACAACAACCATCTTTAGCAAGGCCTTCAGTACAGATCAGAGACCTCCCTCCATATCTCATGCCACTCCTGATCATCACAGTGCCTCAACTTCCAAATTATCATGCACTTTGTGCATCCAAAATATCGAACCCTTTGAGAGATGAAGAGAAGTAACACTGGTTGTATACAATATTTATTTTTAATAAGCAATCAACATGGAAATTGAATACCATCTGCTTTGGACACAAGGGAACAGATAAATCATTGGTTATGATCTCTGGTTCATTTTCAGAAGCTATCCAAATTAGTTCAATACGTCTTTCAAATCAGTTCCTGGAATCAGTGGCAAAGATGACAAGGTTGCTTAGTTGACCATTACATTAGATTGCTAAATCCCTTACAATGAAGGGGTTAATATTTGTCTGCAGGAACATGATGAGGAATTCTAATGAACATGTTAAATGCCCAGAAGCTATTACCCATGGCACAATTTCAGTACGTGAAGTTTATTATTTCTTCAAGTCAGGGTTGTGATGTAAATTTACCTTTCAAGTCTCCATTCACCTCCTGGGTATCCTAGACTATTCTTTATTTACCCATATTAGAGGTCACATTTGTAATTAAGCTTACATTACTTAATAACACAATGTTAATAAGGTAAAAGATAGTTATTAAGTGTGTTAGTTAAGCTGGTGCTTTTCATTAGCTGGAGTGCAAACCTCTGAACTCGGGCAATGAACAGATCTCATCCCAGTTTTGGATTTGCTCAGAGTTAACAATGTTAACTGTGAGATGAGCAGGGTTGGCTTTTGCCTGTATTAGCTTATTTTGATTCATGCAAATGGTAAAATAATGCAGTTTAAATAGTGTTGGTGAGTTACTGTCCAGTGTTTATGTGGCAGTCATTTTGAAAGTGCTATATTGTCAGGCCTGAGTGTTCAAAGTGGTACAGTCTTCTTTGAATAAGTAAATCAGGATCCTGCATTGCCTGTTCATGAGAAGAATTGGACCAGAATTCTTCGACCTCCTTCGACTATCTTGAAGACTATCTTCGACTAGCTTCAGGATAATTGGACACCGAATAGTGGAGAGTGAAGACGACCTCCTTTGATCTCCTTTGACCTCCCTTCGACTATATTGAAGACTATCTATGACTACCTTCGACTACCTTTGATTACCTTCGACTACCCTCGATTACCAACGAATAGCATGCCGACCTACCACGACCTACTTCGACTAAACCTACGAGTAAAAAAAATATAGATTTTTTTTCCCATCGCGACCTTTTTTTACTTGTGGGCATTTTTCAGCATGTTGAAAAATATGCCATGACCTAACTGAGTCCTCGAGTACACGGGGACTACTCTCGAGCATGAAGAAGAGTTACAAAGACCTCCTAGGACCTTGTGACGATCGTGATGCGAGTATGAGTCGAGGGCAAAGTCTTCTAATCTCGCCAATTAGGTCGCCACAGTGGGACAGCCCCTTAACTGTGAGTACTTTCACAACGTTTAAGAAACATTGCGACAGGTATATGGATAGGACAGGTTTAGAGGGATATGGGCTAAATGTAGGCTGGTGGGACTATAGTAGATGGGGCATGTTGGTTGGAGTGGGCACGTTGGGCTGAAGGACCTTTTCTGCCCTTTTGTGACTCTATGACTCTAAAACTGAGTCCAAGAATTCCAGATCATCAATGCTTCTCCACAGTCAGGATGGGTGAATGGCAATTCCGGTGGCAAAGATTAATGATGGCAGATTCATGGAGGTGCAGTGGTAGAGTGAGAGCCTGACAGCGCCGGAGACCCGGTTCGATCCCGACTAAGGGTGCTGTCTGTATGGAGTTTGTATGTTCTCCACGTGACGTTCTTTAATAGGTATACTCCCTGCTGTTATGTAGAGAACATGGCAACCAATTTGCTCACAGCAGATATTGTGATCTGATAAACTGTTTAGTAGTACTGGATGAAGATAAAATATTGGCCGGGACACCAGGGATGATCCAACTGCCCTTCTTCAACAGGGTTACAGTATGTGGGTTCTTTTGCATCCATAGAGTCATATTGTCACACAACGTGGAAACTGGCCCTTTGGCCCAACTTGCCCACACCGACCAACATATCCCATTACACTAGTCACAACTGCCTGCATTTGGCCCACATCCCTCTGAACATGTCCTATCCATGTTCCTGAGAATTGTTTCTTAAAAGTAGTTATCCACCCTGACTCAACTGCCTCCTTTGGCAGCTCGTTCCATGCACCCACCACCCTCCAACTCACCCTGCAACCCATAGATTGAATGGATCTTCAGTAATTAATCCAAAAACAAGGCATCCTCCTCTTAACGTTCTGTTCAAGCAACTGCAGTTATACATTGGCCTATCATTCTAGATTTTTGTGTTCAAGTATCTGGGGTGAGACTTGAAACCACCATTTTTAGCCCAGAGGGACACAAAGTGCTGGAGTAATCCAACAGGTCAGGCAGCATCCCTGGAGAACATGGATAGGTGACATCTCGGGTTGAAAGCCTTCTTCTTCAGATTGGCCCTGAGATTGGAATACAACCAGCTGAGTAACAAGGGACATGGATAAAATGCAGGAGAAAATGCATGTGATGATGATTGATGTGAGTGAGGTGGGGGGGGGGGGTTGGGGAGTGATGGAACAGGAAGGTGGAGGTGAGAGCAGTCAAATCTCTCCATGCTCTGTATCTTATAAAGGACCTTATTATTTATTTGAGATGCCTTCTGGCACCTTGTAATCAGTCCACTGTATATGCTAATTATGAAGGCAAAACAGCACTAGAAAACAGGCTACGATCAGCAGCTAGCCATTTAAGCTGAGGTACTTTTCAGTGTTGTTGACAGAGGGCGGAACATTGATCAAGATACCAGAAGAATGACCTACTCCTTTCGAAATGTGGGATACCAATGGATCTTCCAGGCTCACAAGCAGTAAGAAGGGTCGATGGGCAGCAGTTTAATATATAATTCAAACTACTCCACCTACATCAATGCAGTAATCCTTTCATCCTGATTCACACCAGCTGCCAGGCCTCCAAGATTGTCTTGAAGTGTCCAGGAACTGAAGATTAATCATTAAAACACAGCAGCAAGCAGCCACGGAGAAACAAAACTCGATGGGGCTTTAAAATAACAGTTTCTTCTTTCATTGAGCAGATTGATTTGTTAGTTATAAAAATATTGGGGAAAGGTAAGAAGTGCTGTTTGACTGGCAGTCAAGAATTATCCAAGTGAATAATAAAGTCTGTTCACTTTCCAATTGGTGAAGAATAATATGTCTTTGTGAGCAGAAGTAGAGAGTCTGAGAAACAGCCACTATTGTAGAAGATGTGGCACATTGGTGCAGCTAGTTGAGCCTCTTGCCTCACTGTGCCAGAGACCCAGGTGCAATCCTGACCTCGGGTACTGTCTATGTGGAGATTGCACATTTACTTTGTGGCTACGTTGGGCGTTCTGGTAACTTCCCACATCCAAATGATGTGTAGATTGTCCTTTAATCGGCCACTGTGAATTGCCCCTAGTGAGGGGGCGAGTGGAAGAATTCAGGGGGAGTTGAAGAAAATGTGTGGAGAATGAAACAAAATTGGGTTAAAGTGGGATTAATGTCAATGAGTGGTTGATGGCTGGTGAGGACTTGATGGGCTGAAGGGCATGTTTCTGTGCTGTACCTCTCTATAACACTCTGATTCTATCAAATGGTGAAAACAGATTGCAGGACACATTCGTTCAGTTATCTTTCTGTATTACTAAATCTCTGTTCTTGACCGCTTTTGGCCTTCTGTGCTGCGATTTCCGAGAGAACGCCGCCACCTACGGCCGTCATTTTTGGCCACCTCGCTCAGAGCCCCCCTCCGCCGCATGTGTGCCGAGGATTTTCCCCGTCGATGAAAAATGACAGAGATATTAATGTTTTTTACACAATTCCCCATTCTCTCTGCTGCCCCTGCTGGAGGGAGGGGGATGGACTATAAAACCAGGAAGTGGTGTGCCTCAATCAGTCTCTGCAAGTGGTATGCCTCAATCAGTCTCTGCAAGTGGTGTGCCTCAATCAGTCTCTGCAAGTGGTATGCCTCAATCAGTCTCTGCAAGTGGTGTGCCTCAATCAGTCTCTGCAAGTGGTGTGCCTCAATCAGAGCTCTGAATAACACGAACAAATGTCTCCACAGCTGTGAATACCAATAATGTGGTTTGAAAATGAAAATATGGTTGGTTTGAGGAAAAAAGCACTGCCTGCAAATGGTTGTTTGGGTTGAAGTAAAAAGGCACCCTCTCTCTCTCTCTCCTCTCCTCTCCCTCCCCCTCCTCTCTCTCCCTCTCCTCTCCCTCCCCCTCCTCTCTCTCCCTCCTCTCTCTCCCTATCTCTCTCTCTTTCCTCTCTCTCTCTCTCTCCCCCCCTGTCTCTCTCCCTTTCTCTCTCTCTCTCCCCTCCTCTCGCCCCCCTCTCCCCATCACCCCCCCTCTCCTCTCCCCCACCTCCTCTCCCCCCCCTCCTCTCCCCCCCCTCCTCCCTCCGCCGCTCCTCTCCTCTCTCCCCCCTCCTCTCTCCTCTTCCCCCCTCCCTCTCCTCTCTCCCCCTCCCCCCTCTCCTCTCCCCCCCTCCCCCCCTCTCCCCCTCTCCTCTCCCCCTCTCCTCTCCCCCTCTCCTCTCCCCCTCTCCTCTCCCCCCTCTCCTCTCCCCCTCCCTCTCCCCCCCTCTCATCTCCCCCCTCTTCCCCCCCTCCTCTCCCCCCCCCTATCCTCTCCCCCCTCTCCCCCCCTCTCCCCCCTCCCCTCCCCCTCCCCCCTCTCCTCTTCCCCCTCTCTTCCACCCCCCTCTCTCCCCCCTCCCCCCCTCTCCCCTCCCCCCCTCTCCCCCCCCTCTCTCCCCCCTCTCCTCTCCCCCTCCCCCCTCCCCCCTCTCCCCCTCTCCTCTCCTCTCCCCCTCCTCCCTCTCCTCCCCTCCCCCTCCCCCTCTCCTCTCCCCCTCCCCTCCCCCCTCTCCCCCCCTCTCCCTCCTCTCCCCTTCCTCTCCTCTCCCTCCCCTCCCCCCTCCCCCCTCGCTCCTCTCCCCCCCTCTCCTCTCCCCCTCTCCTCTCCCCCCTTCTCCTCGTCCCCCCTACCCCCTCCTCTCCTCTCACCTCTCCCCCCGCGCTCTCCACTCCCCCTCTCCTCTCCACCCCTCTCCCCTCCTCCCCCTCTCCTCTCCCTCTCCCCCCCACTCCTCTCCTCCCCCTCTCCTCTCTCCCCCCTCTCCTCTCTGCCCCCCTCTCCTCTCCCCTCCCCCCTCTCCTCTCTCCTCCCCCCCTCTCCCCTCTCCCCCCCCTCTCCCTCTCTCCCCCCCTCCTCCCATCTCTCCCCCCTCTCCTTCTCTTCCCCCCCCCCCTCTCCTCCTTCCCTTCCTCCCCGCGACTCCTCCTCTCTTCCCCCCCTCGTCCATGCTCTCCTCCCCCCTCTCACCTCCCCCTCCCCTCCCTCTCCCGCCCCTCGCCCTCTCCCCCCCTCTCCTCTCTCTCCCCCCCTCCTCTCTCCCCCCCTCTCCTCTCTCGCCCCCCTCTCCTCTCCCTCCCCCCTCCGCTCCCCCTCTTCGTCCCCCCATTTCGCCTCTCCCTCTCCCCCCCTCTCCTCTCTGCCCCCCCTCTCCTCTTCCCCCCCTCTCCTCTCTCCCGCCCCCATTACTCCTCTCTGCCCCCCTCTCCTCTCTCCCCCCTCTCCTCTCCCCCCCTCTCCTCTCTCCCCCCCTCTCTCCTCCCTCTCCTCCCCCTCCCCCCCCTCTCCTCTCTCCCCCCCTCTCCTCTCGCTCCCCCCCCTCTCTCCTCTCCCCCTGCCTCCCTCTCCTCCCCCCCTCTCCTCTCTCCCCCCCCCTCTCCTCTCTCCCCCCCCTCGCTCTCTCTCCCCCCCTCTCCCTCTCCCCCCCCTCCTCCTCTCCCCCCCCTCTCCCCTCCCCCCACGCTCTCTCCCCCCCTCCGCCTCTCCTCCTCCCCCCCCTCCTCTCCCCCCTCTCCTCACTCCCTCCTCCCCCCTCCTCTCCCCCCCTCTCTCCCCCTCTCTCTCCTCTCTGCCCCTCTCCCCCTCTCTCTCTCTCTCTCCCTCCCCTCTTTTTCTCCCTCTACTCCCCTCCTCCCCCCTCCCCACCGTCCCCCCCCAACCCCTCCCCCCTCCCCCTCCCCCCCCCTACCCCCCTTCCCTCCGCCCTCCCTGCTCCCCACCTCTCCCCCTCCCCTCACCTCACCCCCTCTCAGCACACCTTCTCTCTCCCCCTCTCCTCCTCCTCCCCCCTCCTCCTCCCTCCTCCCCCCTCTCTGCTCCCCCTCTCTCCCCTCCTCCTCTATTTCAAATTTACAACAACTGCAGCTGTTTGATTTTCAAATTTATGAATAAAAAATTATGAATGATAAATTTGCAGCATTTCTTTAAGGGTGTATCAAGCAGGGAGGATAAATGGGTACCGGATGCTGCAATATATATGGATTTCCTGCAGCACTAGATAAGGAACCACTTAAAAAGTTACCGCACAAGCTAAATTTGCACTGGGTTGGGATAACATATTGGCATGAAGGGGGTAGTGACCAACAAGCAAAAAATAGAAGACAGACACAAAATGCTGGAGTAACCCAGCGGGTTAGGAATAGGTGATGTTTCGGGTCGAGACCCTTCTTCAGTCTAAAGAAGGGTCTTGACCTATTTATTTTCTCCAGAGATGCTGCCTGTATTAGATCCTGCCGCTGAGATACTCCAGTATTTTGTGTCTATCTTCGGAGTTAACTAGCAACTGCAGTTCCTTCCTACACATCGGAAAATAATAGTTGGGACAAATGGGTACAGTATATTTTGTATGGGTAATCTGACACGAGGAGGGTTAGAAACATAGAAACATAGAAAATAGATGCAGATGTAGGCCATTTGTCCCTTCAAGCCAGCACTGCGATTCAATATGATCATGGCTGATCATCCAAAATCAGTACCCCATTTCTGCTTTCTCCCCATATCCCTTTATTCTGTTAGCCCTAAGAGCAATATCTGACTCTCTCTTGAAAACATCCAGTGAATTAACCTCCACTGCTTTCTGTGGCAGAGAATTCCACAGATTCACAACATTCTTTGTGAAAAAGTTTTTCCTCATCTTAGTCCTAAATGGCCTACCCCTTATTCTTAAACTGTGACCCCTGGTTCTGGACTCCCCCAACATCGGAAACATTTTTCCTGCATTTAGTCTGTCCAATCCCTTAAGAATTTTATATGTTTCTATAAGATCACCTCTCATCCTTCTAAATTCCAGTGAATATAAGCCCAGTCGATACATTCTTTCATCATATGTCAGTCCCGCCATTCCGGGAATTAACCTGGTGAACCTACTCTGCAGTCCCTCAATAGCAAGAATGTTCTTCCTCAAATTAGGAAGCCAAAACTGCACATAATACTCCATGTGTGGTTCCACTGCTGGGGCCACACTATTTACGACCAATATTAATGACGTATGAAGGGACCACTGGTATCATAGACGTTTTCTGATGATACATAAACAGGTGTAAACGACCAAGTTGTGAGGTGGACACAAAGTGCCTGCAAAAGACATAGATGGGTTAATTGATTGGACTAAATGTTCGAGTCTATTAAAAAAAATCATTGGGATAATCCACACATTTTAGAAGGAAGACTGAAAAAACAAATTATTATTTAAATGGTATGAGGCAATCCAATGAAAATTATAAATCTGAACATGCAGGAAATCTGCAATATAAATGAGAAAATGCTGGAAACCCAGCTGATCAGACAGCATCTGCTAAAGAAGAGACAGAATAAGACAGAGAGTGGGGTGAACGAGGAAAATCTGGACAAATAATCATTGACCTGAAACATTAGCTTTGTTTCCACAGGTGCTGCCTGATGTGCTGAATGTGTCCAGCATTATCTGTGGCCATAAGATTATGTGGTACAAAAAGATCATTAGACACAAGTGAGGTGCCAGAAGACTGGAGGATGGGTAATGTCCCTTTATTGAAGAAGGGCAGCGGAGATAATAATCCAGGTCAGTAAATCTGACACCAGTGATGGCGAAATTATTGGGGAAAATCTTGAGGGACAGGATTTATGTACATTTGGAAAGGCAGCAGCTGATGAGGGATAGTGAGAATGGCTCTGTGTGGGAGAAATCCTGCTTCACTAATTTGACTGAGTATTTACTGAGGAGGTAACAATGAAAATTGATGAAGGCAGGAAGGTAGGCTTATGAAGTCTTCATGGACTTCAGTGTGGCACTTGACAAGGTTCCGCATGGCAGGATAGTCCAGAAAATTAAGGCACATGGGAATCCAAGTCGAGCTGGCTAATTGGCTACAAAAATAGCTTGATGATAGGAAGCAGAAGGTAATAATAATATGCACTGGGCAATAACTGTTCACTTAAATGTCATTGTTATTATAATGCCAATTACACTTTCAATGCCTTGTAACAGTATATTTTGACTGGTGGCAGACCAATTTCCCTCTGGGATAAATAAAGTGGCATTGTATCATATTGTATCATACAACAAGCAATTAGGAAAGGCAAGAAGTATTTTGACCATTGTAGTATGAAGCATAGAGCTATAAAGCACAGAAAGCAGATCTTTTGGCCCAACACACATGCCAACCAAGATAGCTACCTGAACTAGTCATATTGGCTTGTGTTTGGCCAACTCTAAGCCTTTCCTATCCATATACATGTCCAAATTTCTTTAAACTTTAAATTTGTTCCCCACTCTACCACTGCGCCTGCCAGCTCGTTCCATATACCCACTGCCTTTTGTGTGGAAAGTTTGCCCCTCAGGTCCTTTTTAAATCTTTTCCCTCTCACCTTAAAGCTATTCCCGCAAGTTATAAACTCCGTTACCTTGGTGACCATCCACCAGGTCTATGCCCCTCTTGATTTCATAAATCCCTATAAGATATCAGCCTGCTTCGCTGCGGGGCCAGCCGAACCCAGTTAATATGGTATTTCCTCATGACTCAAGCCCTCAAGTCTGGCACCATCCTTGTGAATCTTTTCTGCAGTCTCTCTAAATTAAGTAGAGATGCCATGTTCCAGTTGCGTAGGGCCCTGCTAAGATAGATACAGCACTGGTCTCAGTACCTAAGAAAGGATTGATTCCTGAGATGCTCGATTCATTGTATGAGGGGAGGTTAAGCAGACTGCGCCTACGCTCTGTTTAGTTTGGAAGCAGGGGAGGTGATCACAATGAAACATCGGCATTTCCTATGGAGTCCATTAGAGTAAATGTGAAGTCGACCATGACTGGTGGTTAGTCACAGGCTCCATCTTTACTACTGTATAGTCAACAATATGGCTAGTTCAGGTAGCTATCTTTTGACCATTTACGACGACTATATAAAGAGACTTCTTCGCATGGCGTGGGGTGGCAATGGGGTAAGGGAGGGTGGAGGTGAATTGGCTTCCCAAGAATGTTGCATTGGCTGAGTAATTCTTTTCAAGATAGAGATTGATAATTTTGAGATATTAAAAGAACTAATGGATATGGAGTAAATGCAAAGAAGTGGCTTTGAGGTAAAAGGACAGCCACGGTCTTTTCAAATGGTGGATAGATCATAAAGGGCTGAATGGATGACTTCTGCTTAAGTTCTCATGTTTCCATCCACTTGCAACTTTGTGCTTATATTACTTATCTCTAAAAAAAATCTGTCCATGCTTTTGTAGATATTTTTTAGTTGCTCAGTTATAAATACAAGCTCACCCATCAGGAACAAATCCATGATATATTGTGGGCAATGAAGTGTTAGTAAATACACATCCAGCACCCAGTGGGAGGTGTGGATCAGCCGGGTCCCACCATGTGATAAATTGTCTCATTCTCCTCGTGTGACTATAAAGGTCAACTGGCTCAGACTGCAATGGCTTTCACATCAAAAACACAAACCTCGCATGGGGAAGTGAGAGCTACAGCCTCGGCTGAAGTAGTTAGCTAGTGTGGCAGAACAATGATTATTATTGAATGTAGGATACATTGAGACCAGGATGGTGTCAAATGTGGCAACTTCATGGCTCAGAGCCCAAATGATCTGAGCACAGTGGAGTCAGTCGTATATTGACATAACAGCAGAGGTTAGGGGGAGAAGTCAGGAGAATGGGGTTAGGAAGGAGAGATATATCAACCGTGATTGAATGGTGGAGTAGACATGATGGGCCGAATAGCCTAATTCTACTCCTATCACTTATAACCTTATGACCTTACGAACCCTACAGGCTGATGACTATCAGAGGAACAGAGCAGTACAGAGTCTTTTGCCCAGAGTAGGGGAATCGAGGACCAGAGGACATAGGCTCAAGGTGAAGGGGAAAAGATTTAATAGGAATCCGAGGGGTAACTTATTCACACATAGGGTGGTGGGTGTATGGAACAAGCTGCCAGAGGAGGTAGTTGAGACTGGGACAATCCCATCGTTTAAGAAACAGTTAGACAGGTACATGGATAGGACTGGTTTGGAGGGATATGGACCAAGCGCAGGCAAGTGGGACTAGTGTAGCTGGGACATTGTTGGCTAGCGTGGGGCGAGTTGGGCCGAAGGGCCTGTTTCCACCCTGTATCGCTCTAGGACTCTCTATGACTCTATGACTCTACAATATCTGGAAACAGTTAGATTCTCAAAAGCTGGTTATGCAGTAGGTTGGGACTGATCAGGGTTTTGAGAAGCTGGACAGAGTTTAATTTAGTTCAGTTTAGAGACAGTATGGATACAGGGCCTTCACTCCAACATGTCTATGCTGGTCATCGATCACCCCTTCACATTAATTCTACGTTATCCTACTTTCACATCCACGTTGCGGTGGTAGTTTGGTGGTTCGGATCTTGCTTTACAAATCAAAGCGTATCCGAGAAAATGTGTATTGTTGACATGCTAAACCTGCCAATTTATTTCCAAAGCTTCATCTAGTGCGTCATCCACATTTATATTTTGAGTTGCACTGGATGCTGTGCTGTAGAGGGCAGTATTGTACACACGGCAACTCTATGAAAAGTAGGCAGATGTGAAGTCAATTAGCTTGCAATTTTGAATAGATGCCAGTTTCAGCTATGCCTGCACAATCCTACACAGCTGAATGTGTGTTGAGCAGCAGGGAGGAACACCCACTAGAGCCTCTGAGGGAGAATCATCAATTACTTTCAGGTTACTTTCAGATTGATGTCATCCATGGTGCTGCACAGAAAGTGACAGAGCAGATCATTGGTGGGTGGGGACCATGTCTCAGTTGTACTGGTGGAGCAGGTGGCAAGACTCAAGGCTGTCTGTCGCCTTCTACACAATTTCACCAATAATGTGGTGTAAAGTCCAGAGCCACAAGTGAAGTGGCAACATGTGAATGATACAAGCTTGAAAGGAAGGAGGAGGAGGAGGAGGAGGCAAGGAGGCGGCAACATACACAGATCTTTCCTGGCTGGACTGAAGGTGAGCGACACATCTGACTACCGTACAAAGTTTTACTCTCCAGTCAACAGAAGATGCAGATTTTAGCTTCCCTATGTTCCATCACAGTGTGTCCATTACTCACAATGCAAAAGATGCACACAAAGCAATCTAAACATATCAATCTACATTAAATAACCCGCTTATTTATGGATCACCAACCCACACACTGGCACCTTTTGAGGTTGGCCCTGGGTTTTGTTTTTAGCTTAATGTAAAGGTACAGCGCAGAAACAGGCCCTTCGGCCCACCGAAGCTGCACCGACCAGCGATCCCCGCACGTTAACACTACCCTACACACACAAGGGACAATTTTACTTTTAAAAAAAAACATTTATACCAAGTCAATTAACCTACAAACCTGAGGTAGACATAAAATGCTGGAGTAACTCAGCGGGACGGGCAGCATCTCGGGAGAGAAGGAATGGGTGATGTTTTAGGTCGAGACCCTTCTTCAGACTTTCCTACACGACCTACAAATCTGTATGTCTTTGGAGTGTAGGTGGAAACTGAAGAGCTCGGAGAAAACCTACACAGGTCACGAAGCCAACGTACAAACTCCGTACAGACAGCAGCCATGGTCAGGATCGAATCTGGGTCTCTGGCGCTGTAAGGCAGCAGCTCTACCACTGCGCCAACGTGCCGCCATTAACGTCAAAGCTGTCAGGTAATTTTTACTTCGGAGGCATCCGAAGAGAGGGAATGCATGCCTGTAGTCAGCAGGTCATTTGGAGTATGAGGTGGAGTGTGAATAGGGTGCGTAGTGGGAGTTGAGGTCTGGAGTGCTTATATGAGTCCGTTTGTTTTGATGAGGACTTGGTATAAATGTATAGAATAAATCATTTTGCCCAGAAAGTAACATAGAAATATAGAAACATAGAAAATAGGTGCAAGAGTAGGCCATTCGGCCCTTCGAGCCTGCACCGCCATTCGATATGATCATGGCTGATCATCCAACTCAGTATCCCATCCCTGCCCTCTCTCCACACCCCCTGATCCCTTTAGCCACAAGGGCCACATCTAACTCCCTCTTAAATATAGCCAATGAACTGGCCTCAACAACCTTCTGTGGCAGAGAATTCCACAGATTCACCACTCTCTGTGTAAAAAATGATTTTCTCATCTCGGTCCTAAAAGACTTCCCTCTTATCCTTAAACTGTGACCCCTAGTTCTGGACTTCCCCAACATCGGGAATAATCTTCCTGCATCCAGCCTGTCCAACCCCTTAACAATTTTGTAAGTTTCTATAAGATCCCCCCTCAATCTTCTGAAATCTAGCATGTACAAGCCGAGTCTATCCAGTCTTTCTTCATATGAAAGTCCTGCCATCCCAGGAATCAGTCTGGTGAACCTTCTCTGTACTCCCTCTATGGCAAGAATGTCTTTCCTCACATTAGGAGACCAAAACTGTACGCAATACTCCAGGTGTGGTCTCACCAAGACCCTGTACAACTGCAGTAGAACCTCCCTGCTCTTAAAGTCAAATCCTTTTGCTATGAATGCTAACATACCATTCGCTTTCTTCACTGCCTGCTGCACCTGCATTCCTACTTTCAATGACTGGTGTACCATGACACCCAGGTCTCGTTGCATCTCCCCTTTTCCTAATCGGCCAGTAAATCAAACCCCTTAGTGGTTGCCTATCCTCAATCTCGCCTATTCTGGTGCTTCTACCCAGTGCTGTTGGTTGGGGAGGTTAACTATGTTACCTCTACCCTTTGCCTTGGTTGCCAACCAGTCATTCACTGTATCACACTGCATACAGATGATATCTCCCAGTCAGTATCTCATCAAAGTCTAATGTGTGATGATGTTCCTATGTCACTGGTGTCCTTTGCTCTACCACAACACCTGTGGTGGCAGTGATAGTGGTAGAGTTGCTGCCTCACCGTGCTAGAGACCCGGGTTCGATCCTGACTACGGGCGCTGTCTGTATGGAGTTTGTGCACCTCTCCAACAACCTTCTACCGAAGCATCCCATACACTCTGAAAAAGCTTCTGGCCCACTCACCTCCATGGTAGACTATTATTCAATCTTTTTAAAAGGCCGGGATGAGTTACTTAATGACTTCCACCACCTACTAAACCACAATGCGGGAGATAATGGGAATGGATAATGGAAGCTTCTCATTTCATTAAGCCCATGTCCCACTTATGCCCCTGTCCCATTTATGCCCCTGTCCCACTTAAGAAACCTGAACGGAAACCTCTGGAGACTTTGCGCCCCACCCAAGGTTTCCGTGCGGTTCCCGGAGGTTTTTGTCAGTCTCCCTACCTGCTTCCACTACCTGCAACCTCCGGCAACCACCTGCAAACCAAGTCGCCAGAGGTTTCTGTTCAGGTTTCCTAAGTGGGACAGGGGCATTAGTCCCGCACATTCCTGACATTGGCCTCCTGCAGAAGCATCTAATCACTCAGCAGAATGTCAATAGCATTGGTTGCACCCTCGTCATAGTAATTAGGAGGGAAGTGATGTTCGGAATTGAAGGCACCTGCTTTATCCCATGTGACATTTGCATCTGCTGCTGAATTTTGTCTATTATTTTGACTGAAGCCCCACAGTTGAACTGAAGCCCGGCTAAGTAACCAGGTTGTCCCTTCATGGAAACAAGGCCAAAACAAAAAGAGACTTCCAGCACGTCTGGGCTGTTCAAGCTCTTAAATAAATAGAACCGCAGCTCCACTGACCCACTTCTTCCTCCGAAAGCTAATGGTGGGAGCCCTGAGGACATTTAAAAATCATTTAGCTGTATATATATCAGGAAGGTAGACACAAAAAGCTGGAATAACTCAGTGGGACAGACAGCATTTCTGGAGAGAAGGAATGGGTGACGTTTCGGGTCGAGATCCTTCTTCAGACCCGAAACGTCACCCATTCCTTCTCTCCAGAGATGCTGTCTGTCCCGCTGAGTTACTCCAGCTCTTTGTGTCTATCTTTGGTTTAAACCAGCATTTGCAATTCCTTCCGACACATTTTAAATCAGGAAGAGCAGGAAGATCTGACTCTCAAATAATACCTCCAAACATCAGATCTTGGTTTGTGACAAATGAATATATATAAGCATCTGGATAAACAGGGTCTGATTAGGAACAGTCAACATGGATTTGTGCCTGGAAGGTCATGTTTGACTAATCTTCTTGAATTTTTTGAAGAGGTTACTAGGGAAATTGACGAGGGTAAAGCAGTGGATGTTGTCTATATGGACTTTAGTAAGTCCTTTGACAAGGTTCCTCATGGAAGGTTGGTTAAGAAGGTTAAACTGTTGGGTATAAATGCAGGAATAGCAAGATGGATTCACCAGTGGCTGAATGGGAGAAGCCAGAGGGTAATGGTGGATGGCTGTTTGTCGGGTTGGAGGCAGGTGACTAGTGGGGTGCCTCAGGGATCTGTGTTGGGTCCTTTGTTGTTTGTCATGTACATCAATGATCTGGATGAAGGGGTGGTAAATTGAATTAGTAAGTATGCAGATGATACCAAGATAGGGGGTGTTGTGGATAATGAAGAGGATTTCCAAAGTCTACAGAGTGATTTAGGCCATTTGGAAAAATGGGCTGAAAGATGGCAGATGGAGTTTAATGCTGATAAATGTGAGGTGTTACGCCTTGGCAGGACAAATCGAAATAGGAGGTACATGATAAATGGTAGGGAATTGAAGAATACAGTTGAACAGAGGGATCTGGGAATAACCGTGCATAGTTCCTTGAAGGTGGTATCGCATATAGATAGGGTGGTAAATAAAGCTTTTGGTATGCTAGCCTTTATAAATCAGAGCATTGAGTATAGAAGCTGGGATGTAATGTTAAAATTGTACAAGGCATTGGTGAGACCAAATCTGGAGTATGGTGTACAATTTTAATCGCCCAATTATAGGAAGGATGTCAACAAAATAGAGAGAGTACAGAGGAGATTCACTAGAATGTTGCCTGGGTTTCAACAACTAAGTTACAGAGATAGGTTGAATAAGTTAGGTATTTATTCTCTGGAGCGCAGAAGGTTAAGGGGGGAATTGATAGAGGTCTTTAAAATGATGAGAGGGATAGACAGAGTTGCATTGTCTTTGTCCTCTGTAATGACGATTGAATGTGAGTGTTATTTATAATATATAAGGAACTTCTTGTTTTAGAGATGCATGATTTTATTTAAAGTCAATTCCTTCTATCACACCAGATTACATTATGTTCTGTCAGTGGCACCAATAGGTTTGTGAAAAGCGCATCAGACTGTTGTAGCTCAATCACACACATCATACGGACCATTCCAGCATGTCTCTGTAGAGAAATAAAAAATGCACGCATGCATTGGTTGTCTTATCCCATTGCGTCTAACAAAGGCTGGTATTTATTGATTAAAACAAAATAGTCTGCTGTCATTCTGCTAGCCCTTTGTGGCAGGTTAATGAAGGTTGTCTAATTCCTGGTGTCACTCAATATGCCTCAGATTCTGTTTAAATATTGATTGTCAATCCTAGTGAAGGACTAAAGCCCATGATGTGAAACACCAGCAAGGTTGAGGAAAAGATGAGGCAAACTAAAGTATATTGATTAGTAATTAGCTTGGAGTCTGGGAGTCCGGTGGGATGATGTGTTCCTTCCTGCAGGTTTTTAGTAAGGAACCTTGGTAAAAGGTCAAGAACCAATATGCAGGATGCAACATGCTGCCTCATGCTGCCATGCTAAGGTCAGCAGCATAATCAAGGTCGAGTTCACAGAATCTCTTGCCCAGAGCAGGTGAATCGACGACCAGAGGACATAGGTTTAAGGGGAAAAGATTTAATAGGAATCTGAGGGGTATCTTTTTCACACAAAGGGTGGTGGGTGTATGAAACAAGCTGCCAGAGAAGGTAGTTGAGGCTGGGACTATCCCAATGATTCAGAAACAGTTAGACAGGTACTTATCCAGTTTAAGGATAGTTAAGATAGTTTAAGGATAAGAGGGAAGTATTTTAGGACCGAGATGAGAAAATCATTTTTTACACAGAGAGTGGTGAATCTGTGGAATTCTCTGCCACAGAAGGTAGTTGAGGCCAGTTCATTGGCTATATTTAAGTGGGAGTTAGATGTGGCCCTTGTGGCTAAAGGGATCAGGGGGTATGGAGAGAAGGCAGGGATGGGATACTGAGGTGGATGATCAGCCATGATAATATTGAATGGCGGTGCAGGCTCGAAGGGCCGAATGGCCTACTCCTGCACCTATTTTCTATGTTTCTAGGTACATGGATATGACAGGTTTAGAGGGATATGCAGGCAGGTGGGACTAGTGCAGCTGGGACATGTTGGCCGGTGTGGGCAAGTTGGGCCAAAGGGCATGTTTTCACACTGTATCACTCTATGACTCTATGATTCACACCCTGGCCACTCCCTCTTCCCCCCTCTCCCATCAGGCAAAAGGAATTAGAGGTGTGAAAAACGTCCAACAATTGGGCATCCGTAGACTAATAGATCAATATGTACTCTTCTTCCAATAGTCCACTGAATCAATACATACATGCCTTTTGAATGTCCTGTGGGTGACATCCAAATGTGCAGTCCTTTTAATAAATGAGAGGGTTGATTTGTATGCCTCCTTGTTGATTAGAACATTGATGGCCACGTTCATTTTGAAGGCCTGGTGAGGTACTCTTCTAGGTTTTGGCCTTGATTGAATTATGAATGGTGGGCACGAACCTTTACTCTCCTTGGCTGCTCCTACCCCATCCTAGAATGCTCAGTGGCAATACGGAGAGTCCATTGCTCTCTATCATAATGTGGAAAACATTCTCAATCATAATATCGGGAAATATTCGCTTTTGAGTCTCAGTTCAATGCTGTTTCACCGCCAAGCTTACCATCATCATTTTAATGAACACAAAATCATTTAAGCAAGACATAGTCTACCCGTCTTTCACTGTGATAATAATTATCTCTTGTTTGTGTATTTTTGTCAATTATGAATGAGCAAACAGGATTCTTGTCGTTACGCAAACTCTTTTGGATTTTATAATGTGGTTGATAGCCATATAATTGCATTGTCTCCTCATTAAGTCTTGCAGTTGCAAGCACTCACTCTCTGATATGACAGTTCTCACTAAAGGACGATTGATTTTCCTTTTGTTGGTTCTTTCATCCATTTTGTGCTCATTCACTTAACGTAAAAAGGGATTTGTTCTGTGTGTAACAAATTCTGGTCTCATCCAGCTGGCAAGACTCATTAGGCACATCTGAATATTGTCAATCACACACCATTAATCTGCCCGTTGTGTTGTCTAATTGCTTTCAGGATGTACTCTGTCGCATCGCAGGTTCCACTACAATTTGACGTGAAGGGAAATCCATTAGATCTGGATTTATGAAGCAGAAAGGAAAGCTCCCAAAGAGAATGGGTGTGCGTTTGAGAGCCAAGTTCCCAACATTTCACGTTCTTGTCGGTCCCACTGACTTACTCCAGCATTTTGTATCTATCTTCAATGTAAACTAGCAAATGCAGTTCCTTCCTACACATTTCATCTGCTCCACTGTGAAATCTCCTCAAGGCATGTGTTGCACTTTGAAGAAGTTATCATAACATTTCTCTTGCTGCTCCCCCTATGTGATTTCTTTAATCTCTCGTTTCCACACCTTATCCTTCCTTATCTCTGAGTCTCCCTCTCCCCTGACTCTCAGTCTGAAGAAGGGTCTCGGCCCAAAACTTCACCCATTCCTTCTATCCAGAGATGCTGCCTGTCCTGCTGAGTTACTCCAGCATTTTGTGTCTATCTTTCTTGCTACATTGTTGAACTGGTCAATGCTATTTAGTTTGCAAATGACTGCCTTTAATAATGTATGTTCTCTTGTTTGCACTGCTTATTTGAGCAATAGTAGTTGTAGCAACACTAAGAAAATCAATTCATATTAATTCTGATTAGGTTTAAGTAAACCCAGGCCTTTTAACTTGTCATCAGGAATAAGATATTGCTTTTGGGGAGATAGGGGTTTAGCAGGAATTAACTAATCAACGACACAAACACAGGCCATGCCTACCATCCATGCCAGCTCTTGTTAACATAGTCAGTATGTTTGTGAGCTACACCAAAATTGTCAATATGGTGGACAGTGATGAAATGCCTGACTTACCATCACCCGGTGGGGTATCACCTCAGCGCAGAGGGAGAAGAGGAGGGAAGAGACAGTAACCCTAAGACTTTTGCCTCTATCACAGTGAGGAGGTGCTTGGTGAACTCACTGTGGTGGATGTTAATGTGTGTTTATTGTGTGTTGTTAATTATTACATGTATGGCTGCAGGCAACGACATTTCGTTCAGACCGAAAGGTCTGAATGACAAATAAAGGATTCAATTCAATAAGATTACAACAGGATCTGGATGAACTGGGGAAGTGGGCCAAGTATTGGCAGATAACATTTCTCCTCATCTCAATCCCAAACAGAGACTGAGATGAAGACAATAGGTGGGAGTCTATCTTTAATCCAATGATTCTTGCCAATCAATATATTGAACAGTGTGGGAGTGCATGCATCAGACATCCAATGGGGAGTAGATGAGAGTAAAGTCAGGAGGAGGTGAAGATCTCTTGCCACAAGGTCTTATGTACACTGCAATAGAAGATGGAATTCCTCATACAGATGCTGCTTAATGTTGGGGCGTGCATGCATTGCAATGAGGCATGGACTGCAGGCCCTGCATAAAGGCATGTGGAAGGTGGGAGATAATCTTGCCCAGTCTCTTAGACATTTCACTCAAGCTTTGAGAAAGGATTCACCAGGCATCTCATCGTGCATGGCTGTTGGCCTTCACCTGGTATATTGAGGTGTTCACCTGACTCCACTGAGCAGAACCTGTGTGTGATGTGGGCTCTCTTGGGAGCTGGTAGTCTTTTCCCTGACTGCAGGTTTCCCATTGATGACCCATCATGTGCAGACATTACCTGCAGTTACCTTTTGCAATACCCAAAGTCTTAGGACATGGTTGTTCAACCTGTCAAAAGGTGGATGACTTCTCCTTCATTATCCTTTTACTTGGCCATTTCTAGCAGATTAAGAGGGAGGTCCTGATTAACAAAAAAAGATGAGATATATACCAGCACGTGCAGTTTCATCCTAGCAATCTGAAGAAGGGTTCCGACCCTAAACGTCACCTATTCCTTTACTCCAGAGATGCTGCCTGACCCGCTGAGTTGCTTCAGCTCTTGTGTCCATCTTCGGTATAAAAGAGCATCTGCAGTTCCTTCCTTGACAAAAAGATGAAATACACAAAGCCAAAGTGAAAATAATAGTTGGAGGAACATAAAGGATCTCGCCCTTACACCATCTGTAGATCCAAATCAGAGGAGATGGCGGGTGGGCAGAAATTAGAGGATCAGGTTGGAACTTGCTACCATCGTCATTAATCTCTCTGTCCCAGATGGACAAGGACACCATGGTAATCATTCTGATAATTTCCAGCAATGATTCATTCCTTCTGGAAATGACCAGAAGAACATGGGCTTGCCCACTGCTGTGGGTGCCAATGCACATGCGGTAATATGCCCAGTGATCTGGGTGCCTTGATTAGGTGGTGAGTAATGTGTTGGGGATTATAGATACAATGGAACAATGGAATATAACAGTGTGTGGTGAGGCAGATGAATGTTAGGTATGAGCCATGATTGATAGCCCATGACTACTGTTAGGTGAGTGATGACAGTTTAATAGCATGAAGTAATGTTTGGGACATATAAATTGTTGCTATTGCTGGGAGGTGGAATTTGATGACATGTCCACTGACCTTTAGTGCATTCACTCCCTTCAAGTTCCACTCTTGACATCGACCTTTAGTAGGACCTTTGCCCACTGCCTCTTGACATTGGGCAGTGTGACGTTGGCATGTAATGCCTGAGTGGATGGTGAAGACAGGTGCTCTCACAGTATTTAAAGAGTATCGAGGCAAACACTTCAATCGCAAAGGCACAGAAAACTGCAAGCCGTGGATGGTTGATGGGATTAATATCAATTGGTACTTGATGATGGATGTGGCCATGTGTGGCTTAAGGTCCTGTTTCTGTGTTGAATTAATCGATAACTCTGACTCTCTGACCCATTTGCATAGAGGACCTTTCTCATTTCTTCCACCTCATCCACCAAGGGGTCTGAGTTACATTGGGATATCGGGTGCTTGCTTTTCTTTTGTAGTTTGCTTCACCCTTCAGTGGGTGCAGTGGTAGAGTTACTGCCTTACATCGCCAGAGACCCGAGTTCGATCATGACTAGGGGTGCTGTCTGTATGGAGTTTGTACGTCCTCCCCATGACCACCTGTTTTTTTTTCGTGATCTCCGGTTTCCTCCAAAGATGTCCAGGTTTGTAGGTTAATAGTAAGATTAAACGAGAACTTACCAGTTCAAAGTTTGATCGTTATTTTATGAGGAGTACGTTGAGGGAATACGTGAAGAACCCCGCCAGGACGCATGCGTGTCATTCTTCAAAGCAGCGGTGTGAAATCACAGATAACTGTAATGACTTAAACATAGTAAGATTAGAGAAGAAATACCAGTTGAGTATATGATCATGGGTGGGAGCGGAGGGCACGTATTCCCTCAACGTACTCCTCATAAAATAACGATCAAACTTCGAACTGGTAAGTTCTCGTTTAATCTTACTATTTTACTTCAGAGTCACGTGAGTGACTACGTGAAGATTTCAAAGCTCTGTGATTTCATGCCGTGGAAACGAGTCCATGCATCACATCTGCCTTAATGACTGTAGGAGGAATTGTGTAAACATATTTTAGACATGAATCCGACATTGAAATCCATGAATTGATTAACACAAATTATAGCCCCTATTTATGGGGTAATTAAATTACAGAACTTAAATTGTTTCTGCAAATGTTCCAGGTTTAATGACTGGTTTATGATAAAATAGTTGGAATGTTTTTCCCCTGACCATCCTGCTGCCTTGAGGATTTGGTCCATTGGTACATCCAACTGCATAGCCGCCGATGTAGCTGCAGCCCTGGTGGAATGAGATTTAAAAATATTAGTATCCATCCCAGTCTGTATTAGAACCTGTTTCAGCCATCTTGAGATGGTCTGGACCGTCACTCTTTTGTGTGGTTGCTTATGGCTGACTAAAAGTGCCTTCTCATTGCCTCTGATGATTTTCGTGTTCTCCATGTATAACGACAAATGTCTTACTATACAGAGACGATCATCTGTTGGGTAAGACCTAAATTCTATATTGAGGCCTGCTGATCCCTGTCTGTTCTGCTTTACTAATTCATAAATATGAAACGTAATATTTTCAGATGAAGAAGTCATGTGTCCAGTCTTAATTTATGTAATGACTGTACCCTTTGTGCCGTGACCAATGCCATTAGCATGACTGTTTTTAATGTCAGTCTATGTAGGGACAGAGCTGTTGCTGGAGACCAATTCCTGAGCATCTTCAGGACAATACTCACACCCCATATTTGGGAGTACCTGGTTCTTGGGGGATTAGTATTAAAAATTCCCCTCATAAGTTTTGTTACCAGTGGGTGAGTCCCAACAGAGTAACGCTCTGTTCCTTGCCATAGATAAGTTGATAGGGCACTTCTGGCGCAGTTGATGGCACTATAACTGAGCCCCTCATCCTAATGGAGGCCTGCCAGGTATTCCAGAACAGACGGGATGTTCATATCTCTGTAGGTGATGCTGTTTTTGTGACAATACATCACCCACTTCCTGATATAGACCAGATACTGTTTTTTGGTGGACTGTCTGTGGCCCGCTGAAATCATGTTCACTGTTCGGTCCGTCAGTCCCAGCTGTAGTAGTGGTATTTTTAAACTCTACAAATTAATAAATTCAAATAGTTATGGCATGGGTGGCTATCCCTTGTTACGGGATGAACCAATAAGTCTGGTCTATTCGGGATGGTGATACATGGTTCTAATACCATGTTCAGTATCACTGGGAACCATGGTTGAGTAGGCCAATCGGGTACTACCAAAATACCAGACGCAGAGTCTTGCTGTATTTTCCTTAATACCCGACTGATGAGGCAGAAAGGAGGGAATGCATAAATAAACAATTTCCCCCCCCCCCCCCCAATGCAGCGAAAATGCATCTGTCGCCGCTGCCCCCCCATGGTCTGGTTCCCACGGAACATAGTTTGATAACTGGTGATTAAGCCTGGATGCGAATAGATCGATATAGAAACATAGAAAATAGGTGCGAGAGTAGACCACCAGGTCCGTCGAGCCCGCACCGCCATTCGCTCATGGCTGAACACTAAACAGACACACTTACCCACAAACAGTAGACACAAGACACAGAACACAAGACACTACCCTCCCCTTTATACCGCTATCACCCCTCTCCACCCCAAGAACCTCGTGATCTCCCGGGGGAGGCAAAAAACCGGATAAAAACCCAGGTCCAATTCGGGAAAAAAATCCGGGAAATTCCTCTCCGACCCCAATCCAGGCGATCGACACTTGTCCAGGAGATCACTCAGGTCTTACTATACTAACCATACCTAGGTCCATATCCCTGCCCTCTCCCCGTAGCCCCTTATCCCCTTGGCAGCTAAAAAACCATCTATTTTAGTCTTAAATATATTTAAAGTTTCTGCTTCCACTGCTCCCTGGGGCAGTGAATTCCATAAATTAACCACCCTCTGGGTGAAGAAGTTCTTCCTCATCTCAGTTTTAAAAGAGCCCCCCCTTATTCTGCAACTATGTCCTCTAGTTCTAGTTTCCCCGATCATTGGGAACATCCTCGGTGCATCCACCCGATCAAGGCCCCTCACGATCTTATATGTTTCAATGAGATCGCCTCTCATTCTTCTAAACTCCAAAGAGTAGAGTTCCAGCCTACTTAACCTTTCCTCATATGTCAATCCCCTCATTGCAGGAATTAATCTTGTAAACCTTCGCTGCACTGCCTCCAGGGCTAGTACATCCTTTCTTAAGTATGGACCCCAGAACTGTACACAGTATTCCAAATGTGGTCTCACTAATACTGTGTACAGCTGCAGCAAGACCTCCGTGTTTTTATACTCAATCCCCCTAGCAATAAAGGCCAAAACTCCATTGGCCTTCCTGATTGCTTGCTGCACCTGCATACTAACTTTTAGTGATTCATGTACTAATACCCCTAGATCCCTTTGCGTTGCATTACAACGCAGCTCCTCCTCATTTAGAAAATAACTTGCCCTATCATTTTTTTTCCCAAAGTGAATGACTTCACATTTATTAGTATTAAATTTCATCTGCCAAGTTGTTGCCCACTCACCTAGCTTATCTATATCCTTTTGCAGACTCTTCCTATCCTCCTCATCCCCTACTTTTCCTCCCATTTTTGTATCGTCCGCAAATTTTGATATATTACACTTGGTTCCCTCCTCCAAATCATTTATATAAATTGTGAACAACTGGGGTCCCAGCACCGACCCTTGCGGAACCCCGCTAGTTACCGGTTGCCATCCCGAGTATGAACCATTTATCCCCACTCTCTGCTTCCTATTTGTTAGCCAATCCTCTACCCATGCTAATATATTACCCCCAATCCCATAATTTTTTATTTTTAGCAATAGTCTCTTATGTGGCACCTTGTCAAAAGCCTTTTGGAAGTCCAAGTATACCACATCCACCGGTTCCCCTTTATCCACCCGGGTTGTTACTTCCTCAAAGAATTCGAGCAGATTCGTTAAACAGGACTTCCCCTTCACAAAACCATGCTGGTTCTGTCCGATGAAGTCATGTTTATCCAAGTGCCCCGTTAGTGTTTCTTTAATAATTGTCTCTAACATTTTACCCACCACCGATGTTAGACTAACCGGTCTATAGTTACCCGCCTTCTGTTTACTTCCTTTTTTAAATATAGGTGTTACATTGGCCATTTTCCAATCCACTGGGACCGTTCCTGCCTCCATGGAGTTTTGGAAAATTATCACCAATGCATCCACAATCCCCACCGCTATCTCCCTCAAGACCCTTGGATGTAATCCATCAGGCCCAGGGGATTTATCCTCCTTCAGTCTCATTAATTTCCCTAATACCACCTCCTTGGTGATCTTAATAGTATTTAACTCCTCCATTCCTACCGCCCCCTGTTTATCCAGCGTTGGAATATTTTTTGTGTCTTCTATGGTGAAGACTGATACAAAATACTCGTTTAATGCCTTTGCCATTTCCATGTTCCCCACCAACAACTCTCCAGTCTCACCCTCCAATGGACCAACGTTCACCTTAGCCACCCTTTTTCTTTTTATATAGCTATAAAAACTCTTACTATTAGTTTTTATGTTGTTCGCTAAATTCCTTTCATAGTCTATTTTCCCCGTCTTAATTAATCTCTTAGTTATTTTTTGCTGACCTTTAAATGCTTCCCAATCCTCTACCCTCCCACTATCTCTGGCTACCTTATATGCCCTTGCCTTCAGCCGAATACTATCCTTTATAGTTTTACTGAGCCATGGCTGACTGTTCTTACCCTTACCCCTTTTTTTCTTCATAGGAATAAATTTTTCTTGAAGGTTATACAGTAGATCCTTAAACGTACACCACTGCTCATGTACCGTCTTATTCTTGAGTCTGCTATCCCAGTCAACTTTGATCAGCTCAGTCCTCATACCTTCATAATCCCCCTTATTTAGACTAAGCACCCTAGCCTGAGTTTCAACCTGCTCCCCTTCTATTTGAATATGGAATTCGACCATATTGTGGTCACTTGTTCCCAACGAGTCCCTAACTATGACATTTTTAATTAATCCTGCTTCATTACACAGGACCAGATCCAAGATTGCCTCCCCCCTTGTCGGTTCTGTGACATACTGTTCTAGGAACCCGTCTCTAATACATTCTATAAACTCTTCCTCTAGTCTACCCTGCCCAGTTTGGTTTGCCCAATTAATATGAAAATTGAAGTCCCCCATGATTACAGCAGTTCCCTTTTTACATGCGTCAACTATTTGCAGATTTATGTTCTGACTAACAGCATCACAGCTATTTGGAGGTCTATAAATTACACCCACTAGTGTTTTTTTCCCCTTATTATTCTCTATCTGTACCCAAGCTGTTTCACTATCCTGATCCTTCAACGCAATATCCTTCCTCTCTATTGCCGTTATTCCCTCCCTTATTAAAAGGGCCACCCCTCCTCCCTTTCTTTCCTGTCTATCTTTCCTAATTGTCGAGTACCCCTCTATATTTAACTCCCAGTCCTGATCCCCTTGCAGCCATGTCTCCGTAATGGCCACGATATCATAACTATATATACTTAATTGCACCGTTAATTCATTTATCTTATTACGAATACTCCGTGCATTTAGATAAAGCACTTTCAGATGATTTTTACTACCCTTCCTTTCCGTTTTTGCCCCTTTTACATCTAGAGCTTTATCTTCACACATTCTGTCTCCTGTCTCATTTTGACTTACCGCTTCCCCACTGATACCCTGCTCTATTTCCTCTACCCCTGCCGTTATTACCCCCCTTGATACCTCCCCCCCGCTACTTAGTTTAAAGACCTCTCTACTGCCCTAGTTATATGATTTGCCAGGACCCCAGTCCCAGCACCGTTCAGGTGAAGTCCGTCCTTACAGAACAGATCCCCCCTGTCCCAGTACTGGTGCCAGTGGCCCAAGAAACCAAACCCATTATTCCCACCCCAGTCTTTGAGCCACGCATTTAGCTTTTTAATTTTACGTACCCTCGCCGATTTGGCCCGTGGCTCAGGTAGCAATCCGGAGATCAGTACCCTCGAGGTTCTGCTTTTTAATTTATTCCCTAACTGCTCAAACTCCTTCAGCAGATCCTCCTTCCTCGTCCTTCCTATGTCATTGGTCCCCACATGGACCACGACCACTGGATCCTCCCCCTCCCACTGCAAATTTCTCTCCAGCATCGCAGAGATATCCTTAACCCTAGCACCGGGTAGGCAACACAGCCTTCGGGACATGTTCTGCTGGCCGCAGAGAACCTTATCTACCCCCCGAATAATACTATCCCCTATCACTACGGCATTTCTTCTAACTCCCCCCTCTTGAATGGCCTCCTGATCCACGGTGCTGCAGCCAGGTTGCTCATCCCTCCCACAGCCCCTGATCCCGTCCTTACATTGAGTAAGAGCCTCGGTCATGCTCGTCAGGGACAAGGGCTGTGGCTCCTGCCGCATCTCCTCCTGGTTCCCCCTACCTGCCTCGCTTATGGCCACACCTTCCTTTCCTTGCTCACTGCCTACTGAATTAGTTAAACTGGTCGGTGTGACCATCCCCTGGCACAAAACATCCAGGTAATACTCCCCCTCCCTGATGTACCGCAGCGTATGAAGTTGGGTCTCCAGCTCATCAATGCGGAGCTGGAGTTCCTCTAGCCTCAAACACTTACTGCAGCTGTAGGGATCTTCTACATCAATGGTGTCGACAAATTCCCACATCTCGCAGTATTGGCACATCTCCTGACCGCCCATCTTATATAAGTAATTAACTGGTCCTATTTAAGAATCCCCTACTGTATTGATACACCCCTTATTTATATAATCCTACCTCCTATAAATGGGAAAGTACTCACCCCAGCCGTAAATTACCTACTGGTTTGGCTGTCTAGTGGTAATTCCTTCCGCTCTTCCTATCTGGTCCACTGCTCCCTTGCAGTGCGTGGCAAACCTCTTTGCCTCTGTTAGTCTCTGTTAGTCTCTCGAGTCTCTCGAGCCGCGGCTCCGTCCGTCCTCCCTCGGCGACAGCACCTGTGGCACCGCGGTCGTGACGTCCCTTCCGTTCCTGCAGAGCCTTCCTGTCCTGGGCGGAGTCTGCAGCTAACTGTGTGCTCACGTCCGGTAGGTATTAACAACCTGTATCTCAAATCATGCATGAAATATTTGATGTCTGGTGTTCCATATCGTGCTGCAATATCAGCAAATACTTTTTATTCAACATCCATTCGGTGTTTTCATTAAATTTGCGTGACCTGGTGTCTGCCACTAAATTTAGTTTACCTGGTAGGTAAGTAGCTGATATCCAAATATCTCTCTGGATACACCACTGCCAAATTGTATTAGCCAGATTGTCACATGATGTCGATTTGTTTCCACCCATGTGGTTGATATATGCTACCACGGTGGTATTGTCAATCTGTAGTCTAACATGCTGGTGATATGACCCAGTACAATATGACTTTAGGCCATAGAATGCACCCAACATTTCCAGGTAGTTTATGCCCAGTGTTAGTAATAATGATGCCTCCTGAGCAGTCCATCTACCTCCACAGCTGGAGATGGAATTGGTGGCACCCCAACCAAGTGCACTGGCATCAGTTTGTAGCACCATAGAAGGGTTGCTGATAATGATTGGATTGAAACAAAGCCAAATGTTATCTATCCACCATTTTAGTTCCATTATAGCTTTGATTGTTAGCTTCATTGGTCTGTCAAAATGACCAGCATTGATTTTGAGTGCTTGTATTTTTGCTCTCTGTAAATTTTGGTAATGTAAAGGTCCAAATTGTGTGGCCGGAAAAGCAGCCACCATTTTGCCATTTACTTTTGCTACCAATCTGATGGACGGTTACTGATGTCAATGAGGTTATTGCAAGCCTCTATTAAATCTCTAGCCTTTCCCTTTGGCAAAGTCACCGACATGTGAACTGAGTCAATGGTGAACCCCAAATAGTCCATTGTAGTGGAAGGCGTTAATTTAGATTTAACTGGATAGATAATAAACCCCTGTTTTTCAAATAACTGTTTTGTGGCTGTTACAGTTTGTTTGGCCAATTCCAAAGTTTTGCCCACAATAAGTATGTCATCTAGATATGCCTTGACCATGTGTTTTTGTTTCCGTAGAAACGCTAGGGCTGGTTTCAAAATTTTAGTGAACAGCCTGGGGGCTGATGTTAACCCATTTGGCAGCGCTCTATACAGCTGGAGCTGTCCCATCCAGTTGAATTTTAAGTAACATCTGTGGTCACCTCGTATAGGCACTGAATAGTAAGCATTTTTTTTTTTTTTTTTTTTTTTTTTTTTAATCGATGCTAGCCATGAAGTAACCTTTTGGAAATCAATTGTTTAGCAGTAACAAAGGTTTCCATTTTTAAATGAATATATTGTACAAATGTATTCAATTTGGTCAGATCTATGATGATGCGACAACCACCATCTTTTTTGATTTTGGTAAAGATATTGGACACGAATTCTAGCGGTTCGTGTTGGGATTTTTCAATTACCCCTTTTGCGTAAAGCCGCTCCAGTTCAGCATGCGCTTCTGATTTTTCTTTACCGGAAAGTACGAACATTCGGTTCGGTATATGTTGAACTGGAGGGCTGTACTTGTGTATAATTCTATTGTATATCCCTGGATACTGCTTAAAATATAAGTATCGGTAGTTAACATACTCCATGCATCCAGAAAGGAGAGTAATCTCCCCCCCCAACCTCCATGTTCCCTGCAATTTGTAGGGAACCAGACCCACCTACCTCAATAGTTACCAGTGGCAGGTTTACTTCTTTTTGTAAATCCTTCGTTGATGTTGAGGTGTCGGTGTCTGGGTTTGTGGTTTGGTTGATGTTGGAGGTTTGCGTATCTTCCAAAAAGGTCGGTCTGGGCCATGGCCTAAGAAAGACTCATGTTTGGTGTACCGGACCTTCGAGCTTTCACCAGTCGGTCTTGTTCTACTGATGGGTGCGTAAGGGTGCTGTCTATGGCCGTGTGTTGCAAAGCAGTGCCAGTGCATCCTGTTGGTCCTGTGACATGTCCTTCTCATCCACTGTGCGGGTGAAAGCTGTTATCCCCGCTGTTTAGGAGTTTCCATATACAATTATTTACTACAGGAAACATTCCGGGATATACAGTTACCCGGTGTCAGGTGTCCTCCAGGTTTTGGCCAGTCTGGTCTGGCTGTATGAAGTTGGACACCATGTCCAGTAGATTTTCACGTTCCTGCACCCCCTGCACATTTGATTTCTGTTCTGCAAACCCCCCTTCAGGATCAGCCCAGAACTGACCCTCAGTACTCCCCTCTGACGAGGGAGAAGCACTGTGCAGCCCTACAAGAGGTGCTGCTGTGGGTTTTACATAGAGCCCACAGTGACTCGACTCCATCTCCCGGAGCCTGTCACGTTGGAGCAAATGCTCCACACACCGCTCCATCCGGCTCCAGCGCTCACGGTCGCTGGCCGCCCGCGGCTGCTCAAAGTCGGACTCATCTGAGTCCATGACTTTGATGGTTTTTTGTCTTGCCTTGCTGCCCGGCCGCGGAGTGGATCTGGCCGGTGCGGAGGCGACATCGGGCACAGCTGATCCCATTATATCATCAAGTATGCAGATGATACAACGGTGATTGGCCTCATCAGCAACAACGATGAGTCGGCCTACAGTGAGGAGATCCAGCACTTAGCAGCATGGTGCGCTGACAACAACCTGGCCCTTAACTCCAAGAAGACCAAGGAGCTCATTGTAGACTTCAGGAAGTCCAGGGGCGGCACGCACACCCCCATCCACATTAACGGGACGGAGGTGGAACGTGTTTCTAGCTTCAGGTTCCTGGGAGTCAACATCTCCGATGACCTCTCTTGGACCCACAATACCTCAACTCTGATCAAGAAGGCTCACCAGCGTCTCTTCTTCCTGAGGAGACTGAAGAAGGTCCACCTGTCTCCTCAGATCCTGGTGAACTTCTACCGCTGCACTATCGAGAGCATCCTTACCAACTGCATCACAGTATGGTATGGCAACTGCTCTGTCTCCGACCGGAAGGCATTGCAGAGGGTGGTGAAAATTGCCCAACGCATCACCGGTTCCTCGCTCCCCTCCATTGAGTCTGTCCAAAGCAAGCGTTGTCTGCGGAGGGCGCTCAGCATCGCCAAGGACTGCTCTCACCCCAACCATGGACTGTTTACCCTCCTACCATCCGGGAGGCGCTACAGGTCTCTCCGTTGCCGAACCAGCAGGTCCAGGAACAGCTTCTTCCCGGCGGCTGTCACTCTACTCAACAACGTACCTCGGTGACTGCCAATCACCCCCCCACCCCCCGGACACTTATTATCACTTATTATTATTTATTCAAATCATTTGCTATGTCGCTCTTCCCGGGAGATGCTAAATGCATTTCGTTGTCTCTGTACTGTACACTGACAATGACAATTAAAATTGAATCTGAATCTGAATCTGAATATAGGTGATTCAAGTGCCGCTGGCCGCTGCTAGCCCACCAGCTTTGTCGCAGCCCGTTGGTTTCTCCACCTGTAATCAGCATGGGAAACACAAAAAGACCGTAGCTCTTACCTGCAGGTCCTGGTTTAAATTGTCGCTACGGTGGGAAGTTCGTTCCACCCCGCCTCCTGCCGTTTTCGACTTGTCAAAAGTCGACGGCCCCATTCTGAATAGTCTCCCGCCCGGCCGTGGTGTTCTGGCCGGCGTGGGACCAAAAGTCGGTACAGCTGATCCCACTTACGGGGCTTGTGCCTTCAGCTGCTGCTGGCTCCCGCAACTTCGCGGTCCTCCCCAGCCAGCTTCACTCGCAGCACTTGTGGACACTATTTTGTCCAGCTTCCCCCCCTGTGTAAAAACAGCGCGGGGACAAACACTACCGCAGAGTAAATCACTTACCTGCAGGTCGCGGTTTCAAACTTACCGCTGCGGGGGAATGCTCCACCCCGCCTGTCGTTTCGCAAGCGTGAAAGCGATATGACACGCATGCGTCCTGGCGGGGTTCTTCACGTAGTCACTCACGTGACTCCGAAGTAAAATTGACTTTGAATGATTGTAAATTGTCCCTAGTGCGTGCAGGATAGTGTTACTATGCGGGGATCGTTGGTTGGCACGGACTCGGTAGGCCCAAGGGCCTGTTTCCACGTTGTATCCCTAAACAAAACAAAACTAAACTTATGAAATGACTGAGAACACTGGTTTGTGGGAGTGTCCACTTTCCTGCTAAGAAGTTCAGACACAGGTTTGTCTCATATCAGCCTCGTAAATTTCCATCATCGCAGCAAATAAGACAACCAGCATTTTCTCGATATTGAGCTCATGAAAATGAGATGGGGAATTTTATGACTTTCCGCCATTGTGGGCAGTTGATCAGGCATCACGATCCTGGTGTACGCTTCGCATGGATGTTCAATTCAATCCCCACAAACATACAAGGACATAATTGAACGGAACCGCTGAAAGAAACATTTGCCTCTCATGTGAGCTAGGAATTAGATGGTGAGGTAAACTGCTTGCAGTGGATTAATCATCCCACTAGGTAAGAAGTGAGTTGTTGAAATAATGTTTGTGTTATTTTATTCTTCGCATGTGTGATGTTGTGCTGACAGGATGAGCATCTCTCAGAGTATCACCTGCTGTACTGCATAGAGTGATTTTTTTTTCTGAGTGCCACTTGTTAGTTAATTTGAGAGCCTGACAAATTGTTCTTTGAAATTAGGATACTGTGTGAAAAGAGCTCATGAGATGTTTGCATGATATCATCAACTGGAGAAGACAGCCAGTGCCTTCCATGAATTCATCTAGTCTCCAATTAAATCATTATTTAGACATTTGCTCATTAGTTCATGACTTACTGTTCCATGCCAGGCTACCTGTCCCAAGAGTCAGACACTCCACAACATAGTGAAGCAAGACAGGCTGTCCCTCACACAATCCCTCAGCAGCCGATTAAGGTGGTGTTGGTTGTTTAGGATGCATAATATGGACGATCTGCTTCGGCCGTATGTTAATTGTCCTTCTTTATTTACGTCTTCAACCGTTCTAAAACCCAAGCACTGCTCCGTTTTTTTTATGGAGATATGGATCTCCTGAGGTTATCGTTTGGTGAAATTCACTTATGCAGAAGATATCATGATTAACATTGCATGGGAATTGTCTTACAATCACTGCTTGTTCTCTGGTCTTTCCCAGGAGGTTCTTACAGTCACACATTGTGGTTTGGTCTATCTATAAAAATACACGAAGCAACGTCAGAAACAGAAACCAACTAACTGCGTGTAAAAGGTTTTTGTAAAATAAACGGGGCTTGAATGCGAGATAATACAAAGTTCATGTCTGCCGCAGTGATGGTCGCTATTAGGAAAATGCTGGTAATTAATATATATTTTAACTTGCTCCTAAAGAAACCTTCAAAAGGTGTCATTTTAGCGTTTTGTCAATGGCACCGTAAAAGCCTTCCATGCATGCGTCAGAGTACAGGGTCCAACAAACCAGTCAACAAAGCCCGCGGCCGACGGCCCCAGGGTCAGTGGAGCCCTCGTCTGGGGCCTGGGTCGGAGCCACGGAGGCACGAGGAGGGGACCCGGTGATGATAGTGCAGCGGTCGGTGTGGTGGTCGATGATGGCGCCAACCGATGGATGAGCACAGACATGTGGAAGTGAGGACGCTGCTGCTGGGTGAATTGAACAAAGGAGGACCCAGTGTGGGGGGAAGAACAATGGAGACCTGTTGTGGGGTACAATAACCGCCGTGAGTGGAGGGGGCTGGGTGGAGAACAAAGGAGGAACTGCCACGGGGGTACTTTGTAAATTCGTAAGCGGAGGGAGGGGGAAGAAGAATGGACAATGGAGGAAGGGGGGTGGGGTACAATAAGTTCATAAGTTCATACATTCTTAAGTTATAGGAGCAGAATTAGGCTATTCTGCCCATCAAGTCTATTCCGCCGTTCAATCTTTCCCTCTTAACTCCATTCTGCTGCCTTCTCCCCATAACCCCTGGCACCTTGTAGCCTAGTTGTAGATGACCATGCTTGGACATTTTCTCCTTGCTTTTCCATAACTGCTGTGGAGAAACTACCAAAGCCCCATTATAATTATTTGAGGTTCTTGCAATTTTTCCAGTAAAGGTGCTCCTTAGGTTGGGAAGGATCTCCACTGAGATCCTCATTCATGACCATTCCAGCTGAGAGTTGCTGGCAACTTACAAACATGTTAGAACCAGAGATAGTATTAAATCACGTTTCATGCCTCTAAAAGCCATCAAATTCAGCACCGTGCAGGGATAGAACTTGGGTTTAGTTTAGTTTATTGTCACGTGTACTGAGAATCAGTGAAGAGCTTTCGTTGCATGCTAACCAGTCAGTGGAAAGACTATACATGAGCACAATCGAGCCTTCCACAGTGTACAGATACGTGATAAAGGGAATAACGTTTAGTGCAACATACAGTTCAGTATAGTTCAATTAAAGATAGCCTGAGGGTCTCCAGTAAGGTAGACAGTAGCTCAGGATGGCTCTCTAGTGTGGATAAGATGATTCAGTTGCCTAATAATAGCTGGGAAGAAACTGTCCCTGAACCTGGAGGTGTTTGATTTCATGCTTCTGTACATCTTGCCTGATGGGAGAAGGGTGAGAGTCGTCTTTGATTGTGCTGGTGGCCTTGCCGAGGCAGCAGGAGGTGCAAATGGAATGAATGGAAGGGAGGTTGGATTGTGTGATGGTCTGGGAGATGTCCACACTTCTGATTTGTAGGTTCAGGGTAATACTGAGTTGATCATTCGCATCAATCATTCACCCATTCTCACCAATCTCCATAACCAAGGGGACCATTGAAGAACACGCTCACACTTTCCTTTTGGAATTGAAAGCACTGTGTCATGATAAAATAACTATTAAGGGGCATCTTTGACAACAAGGACCTCGGTAGACCAGATCAACGATGGGTTCATAACACAACCATACTTATTCCGTGACTGATAATCAAATTTTGTGGATGTTTATTTTGGGAGAAGTAAATGAAAGGCTAGGCAGAGTAAAGCCTTATAAATTCAGAGGTCCTATTTGTGAAGCTTTATACGGTGACAAGACTCTAGAGAAAACCATCCAAGTTTGTCCGACCTCTCCTTATAGGTAACACTCTGTAAATGTGTCCAAAGTCTGCTTATTGAAATATAACATTCCCATTGATTCTTGGAATTCTCTGTCTCATAACTACTCAAATTGTAGGAGCATTTAGGATGATGTATTGGGAATATGCATTGGGAATGGTCAGTAGTCCTGTGTAAACAGCGGTCCACTTCGCAACTACTCACCTGCCTGTACTATTAGGTTCATCTGCTCCATCTGTGGAAGACTCATTGGCTTTAGGGTGGCACAGTGGCACAGCTGGTAGTGCTGCTGCCTAACAGCACCAGAGATCCGAGTTTGATCCTGACCATGAGTCCTGGGGGATCTTCAGGGCTTTAGTAGCAGCCATGCTGGCTCGAAATAAATACCCTTCAGGTTCTGTTCACCAAGTGTCGTTTGTGAGTTATTTAGCCCTCAAATACAACAATGGGCGCTGTCTCTGTGGAGTTTGCATGTTCTCCCTGTGACCGCATGGGTTTTCTCCGGGTGCTCCGGATTCCCTCCCACATTGTATGTTAATTGGCCTCTGCAAATTCTCTCTAGTGTGTAGGGAGTGGATGAGAAAGTATGATAACATAGAACTATTGTGAACGAGTGTTCAATGGTTTCCATGGACTAGGTGGGCCTAAGGACCTGTACCTCTAAATTAAATCTAACTAAACCTGTCACTTCAGAACCCATAAAGCCAGAGTGGAAGAAAGTCATTCTCAATCCTGGGGTTCTGGGAAGAAGAGGAGAATGGGAAATACACCTAGTCCCCGCCCAACACCTTGATCACCATTTCTTTGCTTGCAAACAAAACATCATCCTGGCATGATCACAGTGGTGTCTGCTGAACCATGCAGTCTGAAAATTGATAGCTAGGTTACAACAGTGACTATACATCAAAAGTATTCATTGTCTGTGAAACAGTTCGCGGCATTGTGAAAGCTGTTACATGAATGTAAGTCCTTCTTTTGTACTGAATAATTCTCCAGCATGTCTCTCATCTTGGCCCTCCCATCTCGAGTGATAGAGGCTTACAGAGGAAGACAGGTTTCACTGTTGCCAAGCAATTTAACTTCTCAAGTGCTTTAACTGGCTTTCACTTACCTTTGTTATTAACAAACTCTCCCCTGAAGGATTGGATGAGACATTAGTATTCTGCCTCCGGACCCCGTCCTTAAGTCAGATTTGTGGATGGAAGTCACTTCACTGCTGACTCTGAGAGTCTTTTATGAAATGAAGTGTGACACTGTCAATCTGGTTCTTTCATAATGATGTAAAAATGCCCCCAATTTGACATTAAATAGATGTTCACATTGAGAGGTTATGGATTGGATGCACTCGGTCTTGTACAATCGAGGATCTACAATGGGGGTAAGTATAGAGCAGTAGGCAAATGGAGACGTCAAGGTGATAATTGGATTGTTGCAAAGGGAACCAGATATGATCTGTCACCAAACTGGACGATGGTTTTGGAGAAGGATGGTATGGATGGACATTAAAAAAGATGAACAAAAATGAATGACTCCCATCCTCACAATTCTGATTGACTGGCTATCAGAAAAGCCAATTTGGAGGGCGGCACAATAGTGCAGCAGTAGAGTTGCTGCCTTTACCACGCCAGAGACCAGGGTTCGATCCTGACTACTGGTGCCGTCTCTACGGAATTTTTACATTTTCCCTGTAACCGCATGGGTTTTCTCCGGCTGCTCCAGTTTCCTCCCACATTCCAAAGATGTGCAGGTTTGTAGGTAAATTGTCTCCAGTGTGTAGGATAGAACTAGCCATATGGGTAATCGCTGGTCTCTGGGCCGACGGGCCTGTTTCCACACGCGTGTCTCCTTAGTCACAACAGAGACAGAGTCCCTCTAGTCCTTACCTTCCACCCCATCAACCGTCGCATACAACACATAATCCTCAGAAATATCCGCCAACTTCAACGAGATCCCACCACTAGCCACATTTTCCCATCTCCACCCCTTTCTGCCTTCCACAACTCCCTGGTTAACTCATCCCCTTCCCACCCAAACCACTCCTTCCCCAGGTACCTTCCCCTGCAACCGCAGAAGATGCAACACCTGTCGCTATACCTCCTCCCTCGACTGTCCAGGGACCCCGACAGTCCTTTCAGGTTAGGTAGAGGTTCACTTGCACCTCCTCCAACCTCATCTACTGTATCTGTTGTTCAAGATGTGGACTCTTATACATCGGCGAGACCAAACGCAGACTGGGCGATCGTTTTGCGGAACACCTTCGCTCAGTCCGCTTGAACCAACCCGATCTCCCGGTTGCTAAAAACTTTAATTCTCTTTCCATTCCTACATAGACCTTCCTGTCCTTGGTCACCTCCATTGTCAGAATGAGGCTAAACGCAAATTGGAGGAACAGCATCTCATATTTTGCGTGGCCAGCTTTCAGCCCATTGGTATGAATATTGATTTTTCTCACTTTAGGTAGCCATGGCATCCCCTTTCTCTCTATCTCTTCCCCACCCAAGTTGCACTAGCTTCTCATTTTCACCCTACAAACAGCCTACAATGGCCTGTTTCCCTTATCATTGTTACTTCTTTGCATAACTTTCATTCATTGTTCTTTATCCCTCCACATCACCGTCTATATCTCTCGTTTTCCTTATCCCTAACCATTCAGAAGAAGGGTCTCGACCCGAAACGTCACCCATTCCTTCTCTCCAGAGATGCTGCCTGTCCCGCTGAGTTACTCCAGCCTTTTGTGTCTATCTGGTTTAAACTAGCATTTGCAGTTCCTTCTTACACTATTTCCACACTGTACCTCTAAACTAAACTAAACTAAACCAAATCAAACTAAACAACTGAACTAAATCAATCACGGGGAAAATAACTAGATTGGAGCAGAACTTTAAACAGTACATGAGTTGCAGTTTTGAACAGGGGTTGTTGGAATGACAAGCACTGGCCCGGAGAGTGATTGCACGTTCAAAAGGTGATGGAAAGCTGAAGAGAGGAGAGGCTTTAGGGAGGAGTGCTGATGAAAGGCTTCCTGAGGAAGAGGGACTATTTGGAATGACCATCACCACTGCCATATCTAACAGACATTGTGCAAGTCATGATCCTAAATGCATCAATTAGTCAAACACAGTAACATTGATTTGTGGGATCAATGTTGGGCAGAACCTCCAAGGGCCCAATTATAATTCATATAAGATAATTATTAATATCCCATCCATTGGGCTGCATCTCCCATGGCATTCTATTCCTTCAGCAGCTTAAATTAGGCAACTAAGAATTTGAGTGGGATGGTTACAGAAACAATATTACTATCAACTGAGCGTTTGACGGCACTGGGCCTATAATAACTGGCGTTTAGAAGAATGAGGTGGGGGGGGGGACCTAATTGAAATGTACAGATTAGTGAAAGGCTTGTTTAGAGTGGGTGCGGGGAGGATGTATCCACTAGTTGGAGAGTCTCGGACTAGAGGTCATAGCCTCAGAATTAAAGGACGTTCTTTTGGAAAGGAGTTGAGGAGAAATTTATTTAGTCAAAGGGTGGTGAATGTGGAATTCTTTGCCACAGAAGGCTTTGGAGGCAAAGTCTGTGGATATATTTAAGGCAGAGATAGATAGATTATTGATTGGTATGGGTGTCAGGGGTTATGGGGAGAAGGCAGGAGAACGGGGTTAGCAGAGAGAGATAGATCAGCCATGATTGAATGGCAGAGTAGATTTGATGGGCCAAATGGCCTAATTCTACTCCTATCCTATCTACATGATCTTATGAACTGAGTAAATCCCAAACCGCAAGTGCTGAATCTAATGTGACCCATGTCAGTAATTCATTTCCATTCACATTGAAAAGGGCTATTTCTGAAATAGAGTTGGGCCAAAGGTGTGATTGTGGATT
This sequence comes from Amblyraja radiata, assembly GCF_010909765.2. NCBI lineage: Eukaryota > Metazoa > Chordata > Chondrichthyes > Rajiformes > Rajidae > Amblyraja > Amblyraja radiata. The sequence goes on from NC_045984.1 coordinate 13,675,084, forward strand.
ATTTAATAGAACATGACTTGCATATTGCACTCCCAGTTCATCTTCATACTCCAGAATAGCAACTATTCCCCAACTCTTTTCAAGAACCAAAGTTAGACGGGGTGACTCCTGCATGGTTATGAGTAGTCGCCCAAAGAGTCATACCTTTTTCTAGTCGACACTGGATTTTCAACATGTTGAACATTTTCGGCGACCTGTTGCGACTTTGACGGGTACCGGCAGTCACCGAAAAATTAGCGTGTGGGACAGGTCTTTAACTGCTACTCCAACTGCTCCATTCACTCCGTTAGTCGCACTCTGTCAGTCTAGTCGTTCTATCCATCCATCACTCTATCCAATAATGGATAATCCATCCATTATTAAAAAATAATTTATTTTCTCTCCCAGTTCTACTGAAGATACTTAGAACGGAAACATTAACTGCTTCTCTTACCAAAGATGCTGCCTGAGCTTCTGACTGTTTTCAACATTATTGTTTTACTCTAATATTCTTGCTGGTTTGAAGTCCGAGGAGGATCTGGGTTGAAGGGAAGCAACAGCTTGGAAACACAGTGATAATGACAATGACCCTTTGATCCGACATTTCCAGAAGATCCAGTTTTATCATTACCATTCTACAAATCCAACTGTTTTCTTTAAATTAACTCAGTGTCTTATCCTGAACTACTAGATGTGCCAAACCACCATAGCTCTGGATTAACCAAAGACAATCCCTGCTAACATCATCCTTTGCTTTATGCTCCTGCTTGATGTTGTTCCATATCGCTGGAGAATATGCCAGCTTTTTCCCTTACATTAGTGATTAATTGAATAGGCACACTGTTAATCATGCTGAAAAACAAAGGCTGCCTTGGGCATGCTCAGAACAAAATATTCTTTGAAAAAAGAAACATATATATATAATCTTCTTAAAAGAGAAATGTAACAACATAACCTGATGGCAACATAACACTGTGTAGGAAGGAACTGCAGATGCTGGTTCAAACCAAATATAGACACACAATGCTGGAGTAAGTCAGCGGGTCAGGCAGCATCTCCGGAGAGAAGGAATGGGTGACGTTTCGGGTCGAGAACCTTCAGTCTGAAGAAGGGTCTCGACCCAAAACGTCACCCATTCCTTCTCTCCAGAAATGCTGCCTGTCTTGTTGACTTACTCCAGCATTTTGTGTCTATCTTCAGCAGCATAACACTGTTTAGTTGGTATGCCTCAATAAAGGACCAGATTATTGACCAGATTATCAAGGAATATGATAGAAATGCAAGAATTTGGTACTGAGGTGGAAGAGTCTTGGATCTAGAATCTTGAAGAATGACGGAGCAGACTCAAGTGATGTACAACTGGTCCTATTTCTAATGTCCTTATGTTCATGTGTGACTAACTGCTCAAAGCGCTGCTTCAATAATGTTTTGTGTGGAAAGTCTAGAGTTTTTTTCTGTTGTGCATCCTTTTCTTCCAGAGATGCTGCCTGACTCATTGAGTTACTCCAGCACTTCGTGTCTATCTTTGGTATAAACCAGCATCTGCTATTCTTTGTTTCAACATATAGTGTAGATGGCTGCTGGATGGTCAGTGAAGAAATCACGGGCTGAATGGTCTGTTTCCATGCTGTGACTCTATGCCTTCCATTAAAATTATGGTGACGGGGCATGTGGCGGTAAATAATCTCTTGAAATATCGATCCTGCTGTCTCCTCACCCTTTCTTGTTGAAAACTGGAGTGAGAAGGGTCTTGACCCAAAAGGTCATCATCCCTTCTCTCCAGAGATGCTGCTTGGCCCGCTGAGTTACTCCAGCCTTTTGTGTCTATCTTTGTAATAGAGAAAGGGCTGTATGGCCAGCATTTGTCTGTTTAGTGATCACTTTTGTAAATAGTCCTCTGCAGGGTAGTTGACAGGTCCTGTAGATGGCACTGTGGTGCCAGTCATCAGCTGCCAAGTGGAGGATCGAGAAAGTCTTGTCCTGAACTGTAATTGCATTTTGTAAGTCAAGGGAAAACATGTCTCAGCTGTCTATCCGGCAGTCTTAGACAAAGATTCATAAACTGGAGAGAAAAACAAATAGATAGAGCATCTAACATCTCAACACGTTTTAAATGTTTTATTTATGATTCGGATCTCTTGAACGGGGACACTGCTGAGGAAAATAAATCTCCCTCTGGCGTACTGAGGTCAAAGGGTAAGAAAGGGAAGGCAGAATCATTGGTATCAGGAGGTTTGATACCTTTAATGTGTAATCCGTATTTATTAAAATGGCTTAATTACTTTTCCAGCTGCACTATTGTAATAGATTTAAGAAATGTTTCAGCGTCTTTGTCCTCGATATGGGGTTTCTGCCAAGTTTTATATTCTTGCCCGCCACTTATTGCCCTTGGCGTGTCTTTCAGAAGTGTTTAAACATAACAGGTAGGTAATTGCATTATGCCTTCGTAGGAGGAACTTAACAGAGAGTTCAAGTGATCCAATAGAAAGAAAATGGTGCGCAGAACGGATTAAACTGTTGGATGAATGGTTAAGGACTCAAGCTGAAAATGATTCCAATTTATAAAGGTTAAAAATATATATCAAAGTGTTATTGTATTGTATTCTATTCTAGCTCTAATGGCCAGCATTGTGGTGCTTTGTCTGCTTCTGTTGTTTGGTATTGGAGTAGTACAGATTTTGCACAGTTGTACCTCGGCCTGGTCTAATGCTCATGCTACGATTCACACCAGTGCAACTGAACAAAAGAAAGCCCTGTATTCATCTTGCACCTTTCACAGTTTCAGAAGATCCCAAAATGCTTTGCGGCCAAGTTGGCACTTTCGAGGTACTTTGCAGCGCAGGAAACTCTGCAGGCATCCTGCACATGGTGGGGGTCCCACGCAGCAACCAGATGACAAGATAATGGCTCAGTCAAGGGATAAGAATGGAATTGGACCCCAGTGAGAAATTATCTCCTCTTCATTTAAATATTGCAATGGGGTTATTAACATTCACATGTGAATGGAATGGAATACTTTATTGTCACATGTGACAAGGCACTGTGAAATTCTTTGCTTACATACCCAATGTACACAAAGCGGCCACCTATGGCACAGACAAAGTTACAAAGCACGCCGGCTCCTCCTTTGTTCTCCCCCCGCACCCCTCCCTCACACCCACAGCAGTTCACCCACGCCAGGTCCTCCATTGTCCATTGTTCTCCCTCCCTTCCCATTGTCCATTGTTCTTCCCCCTCCCACAAGGCGGTCTCCCCACGGCAGGTCCTCCATTGTTCTTCCCCCACCCACAAGGCTGACTCCCCAAGCTCTCATCAACCGTCGATCATGGGTCGACCCACGAGGCTTCACCAACGCCGAGGGCCCATCGCCACGAGGCTCCACCACCGCCACAGAGGCCTCACCGTCAGTGGCGGACTGGCCAGGGTGTCAGCTTGCCCGATGGCAAGTGGGCCCCTGATGTAGTGGGCCCCCTATATCAAGTGGGCCCCTGATGAGGTGGGCCCCCTATATCAAGTGGGCCCCTGATGAGGTGGGCTCCCTTTGTCTCCTGGCAACCAATATTTTTAGACCCAGTCCGCTACTGCTCACCGTTGCTGCGCCAAGGCTTCACCACTGCCGCAATGCAAACAGAGGCTTACTTTAAAGTTTCCACCCTCAGTAATGCAGCAATTCATGATTCTGTATGACTTGTACAAGACTATGGGGAGGGACTTGAACCCACAACCTCTCATTAGGTGACCCATCGTTGCCACACAAAAGGGGCTGCAACATGAAATTCCAGCAAGAGTCAAGAGCCGAGTGTTTATTTGTCTTATGCACTGAATATGAACCGGAACTATTATATTCTTATTTATCGCAATTTACAGGCACTTTAGATGCTGCAACAATATAACAAATACAGTATACAATACATGTTATTCAACGTAAACTAGACAACGATAGTGCAACACCAAATTATGTAGAGCCCACAAAGTACTATATGGTTTGGTGCTGAGGTTGGGTTGTGGTTAGGGTTGTGTTGGATAGTTCAGGAACCTAATGGTTGATGGGCCTGTACCCTTAGCATGAAGGTAGACACAAAGTGGTGGAGTAACTCAGAGGGTGCAGCAGCATCTATGGAGCAAAGGAAATAGGTAACGTGTCGGGCCGAAACCCTTCTTCAGACTGATAGGGGGTGGCGGGGAGCAGGAAGGAAAAAGGAGGAGGAGGAGCCCAAGGGCTGGGGGATGGGAGGAGACAGCCCGAGGGCTGAGGAAGGGGAGGAGACAGCAAGGGCTAACAAAATTGGGAGAATTCGATGTTCATGCCCACAGGATGCAGACTCCCCAAGCAAAATATGAGGTGCTGTTCCTCCAATTTCCGGTGTTGCTCACTCTGGCAATGGCGGAGACCCAGGACAGAGAGGTCGGATTGGGAATGGGAGGGGGAGTTGAAGTGCTGAGCCACCGGGAGGTCAGGTAGGTTCTTGCGGACCGAGCGGAGGTGTTCGGCGAAGCAATCGCCCAACCTCCGCTCAGCACTTCAACTCCCCCTCCTATTCCCAATTTTGTTAGACCTTGCTGTCTCCTCCCATCCCCCAGCCCTCGGGCTCCTCCTCCTCCTTTTTCCTTCCTTCTCCCCGCCACCCCCTATCAGTCTGAAGAAGTGTTTCGGCCCGAAACGTTACCTATTTCCTTCGCTCCATAGATGCTGCTGCACCCGCTGAGTTTCTCCAGCATTTTTGTGTACCTTCGATTTTCCAGCATCTGCAGTTCCTTCTTGAACACGAGTAACTCAGTGGGACAGGCAGCATCTCTGGAGAGAATCAATTAAGGGGCATAAGCAAGTACAGAGACTGCTCCTCCTGAAACATCTGGACGACTTTGACAGAATATCTTTGGCACAATTTGTACAAAAAATCTCATTGCTTAATAGTTAATTACTTTCACTCCCCCAGCCTCTGCCTTTCTTTCTATTTTTAGCCTTTCTTGCCTAGAGTTTTCAAACCATTTCTTCCACTGACATTTTCTTTCCTCCTTATTCTGCTTCAGACTTCAATCGTGCTATTCTGACCTTTGCATCGATGATTACAATAGGGCAAACAATGTTGTGGAAAGAGGGTGGTAGAATCAAATAGTGGTCACATTTGCACTACATATTTTGCACTGTAGTACTGCTGAGTGTTATTTTAATTCCTGATCATTAGGCGACATGCCAGACTTGGTTTTGTTGACATTGTGTAGTTTAGGTGTAGTTTTAATCCCAGCATTAGTACACTGGACTCAGTGGTGGGAAGCTGCTATGGCCAGACGGATTCTGGAGAGGGGAAACATAGAAACATTGAAAATAGGTGCAGGAATTGGCCATTCGGCCCTTCGAGCCTGCACCACCATTCAATATGATCATGGCTGATCATCCAACTCAGTATCCTGTACCTGCCTTCTCTCCATACCCCCTGATCCCTTTAGCCACAAGGGCCACATCTAACGCCCTCTTAGCCAGGGACAGCCTGTTAAGACATTTTAAAGAAAGACACAAATCGAGTCGGTCAGGCAGTATCTCTGAACATGAATAGGTGACATTTCGGGCTGGTACCTTCCTTCAATCTCAACATTATTTTAGATTAGTTTACAGATATAGCACGGAAACAGGCCACTCGGCCCACCGAGTCTGCTCCGACCAGTGATCCCCGCACACTAACACTATCCTACACCTAATAGGGACAATTTACATGTGTAGAACGGAACTGCAGATTCTGGTTTAAATCGAAGATAGACATAAAATGCTGGAGTAACTCAGCAGGACAGGCAGCATCACTGAAGAGAAGGAATGGGTGACGTTTTAGGTCGAGACGATTCTTCAGACAGATGCTGTCTGAAGAAGGGTCTCGATCCAAAACGTCACCAATTCCTTCTCTCCACGGATGCTGCCTGTCCTGCTGAGTTACTCCAGCATTTTGTGTCTAGGGACAATTTACAATTGGTGGTCTTCCATCAACCCTATCTCCAAATAATGGGTTAACAACCTATAAAAAAAAACCATTTGGACAGGTACATGGTTAGGGTAGATTTAGAGGGATATGCGGCCAAATGAAGGCTGATGCGACTAGCATTGATCGGCATGGGAAAGTTGAACCGACGGGTCTGTTTCCATGCTGTATGATTCTATAACAAGATATATCCTACCAAGCTATTTCCTCCCACGGAACATGGATTTTTAAATCCTGTGCCTTCACTTATTCCTCCCTGCCTGCCACATTTTTTGACCTTGACAGTGTCTAACAATCAAGGCTCAGGGACTTTATTGTAGTTCCTGAATTAAATAAAGATGATGTTAAGATTGGATATGCTGCAGATTGCTTAAGGGTCACAGTAGGTCACATTATAATAACATCGTTAACTGCTACAGCAGATACTGTTATATTTAATTCTGAGTGAAAGTCTATACATCTTTGCTGTGGATAATAATTACTGTAGTATGGTGCCTTATAAGAACCTTGACTCTAATCTTTTGTATTAAACTGAAGTCAAAGAGCATTACCAGAGTTACCTGGTAATCTGGGGCTAAACAATTCTCTCTGTTTATCATACCTAACCAACATGACTCTGCGATTCCAAAAAAACCTCCAAGAAATTTGTGGAGACTTTGGGAACTAAAGTTTAATATGCAGCACAGTTCTGCCACCAATCCAGGACTTGTTGAATCAAAGGGCTTGTATCTATGCTGTGTGGCTCTATGACAGTATTATTGAGTGGAAGCAGGTTCAGTGAAGTATGATCATGAAAGAGAAGGGTAAGGACTTTGGTAATTGGAACTGGAATCAGGATGAGGGTGGTAGGGTGGGGCAGGTAGAACCAGGTGGTAGGAAGGAAACACGCAAGGGATCAAAATAAAAAGGAGAGATGAATGATGGGCCAATTGAATAAAATCGTAACTATAATTATTATCCTGCTAGTCCACATATTTTGTTAAAAATCAAACAATTTCTCAATCTATTTTTGTCCTCATTCACGGATATCATAACGTCATGGTGATGGATTCACACAGCACAGAAACTGGTCCTTTGCCCACCATATATCATGCAAACTGTTGCACCCATCTAATCCCATTTACCTCCATAGCCTTCCATGCCTTGGTGTTTCAAGTGCTTGTTCAGGTGCTTCTTAAATTAGTTTAGTTCAATTTAGAGATACAGTGCTGAAACAGATCCTTCACCCCCACCGAATCCGCACCGACCAGAGATCTCCGCACATTAACACTATCCCAATATTAATAACATTAATACTAAGCCGATTAGCCTACAAATCTGTATGTCTTTGGAGTGTGGGAGGAAACAGAAGATCTCGTAGAAAACCGACACGGTCACGGGGAGAACATACAAACTCCGTACAGACAGCACCCACAGTCGGGTTTGATCACGGGTCTCTGGCGCTATAAGTGCCATAAGGCAGCAACTCTACCACTGCGCCACCTATTATGAGTTTATCTGCCTCCATCACCACCTTAGACACTGCATCCCAGAATCCAATCATGATCGCTGGGAAAGGATTCACTCTAAACCAGCTACCTCTCACCTTAAACCTTGGCTTCTTGTCTTAGACACTCACGCAATGGCAAAAGATAACAAAGCTATCTACCTTATCTTGCATATCTCTATCAGGCTACCCCTCACTCTCTTCTGCTCCAGGGAAACAAACCCACCCTACCCGTCTCTCATGATTGAAATGCTCCAATCCAGGCTATTAGGCCAGCCTTTAAAAGTTGGAGGAAAGCACCTGGTGGAAGCCATGAGCCAAATGCATTTAGACCCTCATGCCCTGCTACCATATGGGTGATGTTAGCAGTTATGATATTGTCATAATCAAAGGAATGATCATGATGGGGCTGATCAATGGAAGATAACAATGATGTTGAACCCATGAACAATTAGTCCGGATCCACAGTTAGTAAAAATGGGATATAACATTGTGGCGCAGTAGCGAGACCTTTACCAATCACCTAACCAGGGGTACACTTGACATGGCGATGTTTGATGGTATCACTGAAGTGTGTGATAGATTTAATCATCTTGAAAAAGTATACGCACTCAAATTAAAATTGATTAAATCACCCAATAATACCCTGCCATTAATTCCCAAGGGTACTAGTATTGTCAAATCTGCTAATATCATTTAATGTCAATGTTATCTAGCATTATCAGAACAGTGAATATCTGCATTGCCGCTCAACCAAGCTCAAAACCCAAACTATTTTTTTATAAAACATAACTGCATGCTATGTATTATGGAAAAATTAACAGATAGCCTGGAGTGATTTAATGCCTGCACCATCACATCGGGGGTCAGGGGACACTTATAAACCACTTGAACTCTCTGATCTCATTTACAAGGTTGCCTGAACTGTTTTATGAGTTGACTGCTTTGTAATCACCCCCCCAGGTATTCCTTTATTCTCTTCATAATTTATTTACGAATATCACAACCTCCTCAGAATGAGAATTCAATTTTCCCTGGGATTCAATGGTAGAGGAAAATGAGAGGAAGCACAGGATTTGTTGCGAGGACGGCAATCGGCTATCTATAATTATGGATACTGAATGATAATAGTGAGATTAAACGAGAACTTACCAGTTTGAAGTTTGATCTGTATTTTATGAGGAGTTACGATGAGGGATTACGTGAAGAAGCCCGCCACGACGCATGCGTGTCATTCTTCAAAGCAGCGGTGTGAAATCACAGATAACTGTAATGACTAAACATAGTAAGATTAGAGAAGAGATACCAGTTAAGTATATGATCAAGGGTGGGAGCGGAGGGCACGTAATCCCTCATCGTAACTCCTCATAAAATACAGATCAAACTTCAAACTGGTAAATTCTCGTTTAATCTTACTATTTTACTTCGGAGTCACGTGAGTGACTACGTGAAGATTTTAAAGCTCTGTGATTTCATGCCGTGGAAACGAGTCCATGCATCACGTCTGCCTTGATGACTGTAGGAGGAATTGTGTTAACATAATTTGGACATGAATTCGACATTGAAATCATAAAATTTATTAACACAAATTTATAACCCCTTTTTATGGGTTTAAATTAATTTACAGAACTTAAAATTGTTTCTGCAAACGTTCCAGGTTTCATTACTGGTTTATTGTAAAATAATTGGAATGTTTTTTCCCCCAGACCATCCTGCTGCCTTGAGGATTTGGTCCATTGGTACATCCAACTGTATCGCTGCCGATGTAGCTGCAGCCCTGGTGGAATGAGATTTAAAAATATTAGTATCCACCCCAGCCTGTGTTAGCACCCGTTTCAGCCATCTTGAGATGGTCTGGACCGTCACTCTTTTGTGGTTGCTTGTAGCTGACCAAAAAGTGCCTTCTCATTGCCTCTTAGGATTTTCGTTTTCTCCATGTATAACGACAGATGTCTTACTATACACAGACGGTCATCTGTTGGGTATGACCTAAATTGTATATTGAGGCCTGCTGATCCCTGTCTGTTCTGCTTACTAACTCATAGATATGAAACGTAATATTTTCTGTTGAGGAAGTCATGTTATCCAGTCTTAGTTTATGCAGTGACTGTACCCTCTGTGCCGTGACCAATGCCATTAGCATGACTGTTTTTAATGTCAGTCTGTGTAGGGACAGAGCTGTTGCTGGAGACCAATTCCTGAGCATCTTCAGGACAATACTTACATCCCATATTTGGGAGTACCTGGTTCTTGGGGGATTAGTATTAAAAATTCCCCTCATAAGTTTTGTTACCAGTGGGTGAGTCCCAACAGAGTAACGCTCTGTCCCCTGCCATAGGTAAGTCGATAGGGTACTTCTGGCGCAGTGGATGGCACTGTAACTGAGCCCCTCATCATAGTGAAGGCCTGCCAGATATTCCAGAACAGACGGGATGTTCATGTCTCTGTAGGTGATGTTGTTTTATGGCAGTGCATCGCCCACTTCCTGATATAGACCAGATACTGTTTTTTGGTTGACTGTCTTTGGGCCGCCGAGATCATGTTCACTGTTCGGTCCGTCAGTCCCAGTTGTAGTAGAGGTGTTTTTAAAACTCTACAAATTAATAAGTTCAAATGTTTATGGCATGGGTGGCTATCTCTTGTTATGGGATGTAGCAATAAATCTGGTCTATGTGGGATGGTGATACATGGTTCTAATACCATGTTTAATACCACTGGGAACCATGGTTGAGTAGGCCAATCGGGTACTACCAAAATACCAGACGCAGAGTCTTGTTGTATTTTCCTTAATACCCGACTGATGAGGCAGAAAGGAGGGAATGCGTAAATAAACAATTTCCCCCCAATACAGCGAAAATGCATCTGTCGCCGCTGCCCCTGGGTCTGGTTACCATGAAACATAATTTGATAACTGGTGGTTAAGTCTGGATGTGAAAAGATCGATATCTGGTGTTCCATATTTTACTGTAATATCAGCAAATAATTTTTTATTCAACATCCATTCGGTGTTTTCATTAAATTTGCGTGACCTGGTGTCTGCCACTAAATTTAGTCTTCCTGGTAGGTAAGTGGCTGATATCCAGATATCTCTCTGGATACACCATTACCAAATTGTATTAGCCAGATTGTCACATGATGTCAATTTGTTTCCACCCATGTGGTTAATGTTTGCTACCACGGTGGTATTGTCTATCTGTAGTCTAACATGCTGGTGATATGACCCAGTACAATATGACTTTAGGCCATGGAATGCACCCAACATTTCCAGGTAGTTTATGCCCAGTGTGAGTAATAATGATGCCTCCTGAGCAGTCCATCTACCTCCACAGCTGGTGATGGTATTGGTGGCTCCCCACCCAAGTGCACTGGCATCAGTTTGTAGTACCATGAAAAGGTTACTGACAATGATTGGATTGGAACAAAGCCAGATGTTATCTATCCACCATTTTAGTTCCATTTTAGCTTGATTGGTAGTTTCATAGGTCTGTCAAAGTGACCTGCATTAATTTAGAGTGCTTGTATTTTTGCTCTCTGTAAGTTTAGGTAATGTAGAGGTCCAAATTGTGTGGCTGGAAAGGCAGCCACCATTTTGCCAATTACTTTTGCTACCAATCTGATGGATGGTTTGCTGATGTCAATGAGGTTATGGCAAGCCTCTATTAAATCTCTAGCCTTTCCCTTAGGCAGAGTCACCGACATGTGAACTGAGTCAATGGTGAACCCCAAATAGTCCATAGTAGTGGAAGGCATTAGTTTAGATTCAACTGGATGGATAATAAATCCCAGTTTTTCAAATAACTGTTTTGTGGCTGTTACAGTTTGTTTGGCCAATTCCAAAGTTTTGCCCACAATGAGTATGTCATCTAAATATGCCTTGACCATGTGTTTACGTTTACGTAGAAACACTAGGGCTGGTTTCAAATTTTTGTGAACAGCCTGGGGCTGATGATAACCCATTTGGCAGTGCTTTATACTGCCAGAGGTGGCCCATCCAGTTGAATTTTAAGTAACATCTGTGGTCACCTCGTATAGGCACTGAATAGTAAGCATCTTTTAAATCGATGCTGGCCATGAAGTAACCTTTGGAAATTAATTGTTTAGCAGTAACAAAGGTTTCCATTTTGTCAGATCTATGATGATGCGATAACCACCATCTTTTTTGTTTTTGGTAAATATATTGGACACGAATTCTAATGGTACGTGTTGGGATTTTTCAATTACCCCTTTTGCGTAAGGCCGCTCCAGTTCAGCCTGCGCTTCTGATTTTTCTTTATCAGAAAGCACGAACATTCGGTTCGGTATATGTTGAACTGGAGGGCTGTACTTGTGTAATAATAATAATAATGGATGGGATTTACATAGCGCCTTTCTAATACTCAAGGCGCTTTACATCGCATTATTCATTCACTCCTCAGTCACACTCGGTGGTGGTAAGCTACTTCTGTAGCCACAGCTGCCCTGCCCTGCCTACGGCCCCTCCGACCACCACCAATCACTCACACACATTTACACACATTCACACACAGGCAAAGGTGGGTGAAATGTCTTGCCCAAGGACACAACGACAGTATGCACTCCAAGCGGGATTCGAACCAGCTACCTTCCGGTTGCCAGCCGAACACTTAGCCCATTGTGCCATCTGTAGTAAGCAGAACAGACAGGGATCAGCAGGCCTCAATATACAATTTAGGTCATACCCAACAGATGACCGTCTGTGTATAGTAAGACATCTGTCGTGTATAAACTCTATTGTATATCTCTGGATACTGCTTAAGATGTATGTATCGGTTGTTAACATGCTCCATGCATTCAGAAAAGAGTGTAGTCTCCCCCCCCAACCTCCATGCTCCCTGTATTTTGTAGGGAACCAGACCCACCTACCTCCATAGTTACCAGGGGCAGGTTTACTTCTTTTTGTAGGTTCTTCGCTGCTGTTGTTGCGCTGGTGTCTGGATTTTCGGTTTGGTTGGCGTTGGAGGTCCCCGCATCTTCCAAGAAGGCTGGCCTGGGCCATGGCCTAAAAAAAACTCATGTTTTGAGTACCAGCCTTCGAGCTTTCACCAGTTCTGCTGGTGGGTGCATAGGGGTGCTGTCTTTGGCTGTAGTGGGTTTTTGTTGGAGTCCCTTTTATTAGTCCAGTAGGTTTTCTCGTTCCTGCACCCCTTGCACACTTGTCTTTCCTTCTGCGGACCCCTCTTCCAGGTCAGCCCAGAACTGGCCCGCAGTGCTCCCCTCTGATGAGGTAGAAGCACTGTGCAGCCCTTCAAGAGGTACTGCTGTGGGTTTATCATAGGGCCCACAGTGACCCGACTCCATCTCCCGGAGTCTGTCACATTGGAGCAAATGCTCCACACACCGCTCCATCCGGCTCCAGCGCTCTCGGTCGCTGGCCCCCCGCGGTTGTTCAAAGTCGGACTCCTCGGAGTCCACGACCTTGTTTGTTTTTGTTTCTAGCCTTTCCGCCCGGCTGCGTAGATCTGGCCGGTGCGGAGGCGACATCGGGCACAGCTGATCCCACTATCGGTGATCCGAGTGCCGCTGGCTGCTGCTGGCTGCCTGCTGCTCCGCGGTCCTCCCTCACCAGCTTTGTCCTTACTGCCCTGCCGCGGAGTGGATCTGGCTGGTGCGGAGGCGACATCGGGCACAGCTGATCCCATTATAGGTGATTCAAGTGCCACTGGCCGCTGCTAGCCCACCAGCTTTGTCGCAGCCCGTTGGTTTCTCCACCTGTAATCAGCATGGGAAAACACAAAAAGACCTCAGCTCTTACCTGCAGGTCCAGGTTTAAATTGTCGCTACGGGGGAACGTCGTTCCACCCCGACTCCTGCCGTTTTCGACTTGTCAAAAAGTCGACGGCCCCATTTGAATAGTCTCCCGCCCGGCCGTGGTGTTCTGGCCAGCGCGGGACCAAAGTCGGCACAGCTGATCCCTTACGGGGCTTGTGCCTTCAGCTGCTGCTGGCTCCCGCAACTTCGCGGTCCTCCCCAGCCAGCTTAACTCGCAGCACTTGTGGACACTATTTTGTCCAGCTTCCCCCCCCCCGTGTAAAAACAGCGCGGGGACAAAAACTACCGCAGAGTAAATCACTTACCTGCAGGTCGCGGTTTCAAACTTACCGCTGCCGGGGAACGCTCCATCCCGCCTGTCGTTTCGCAAGCGTGAAAGCGATATGGCACGCATGCGTCGTGGCGGGCTTCTTCACGTAGTCACTCACGTGACTCCGAAGTAAAATCCCAGCCATTGGGTTCTCACAGTCACTGGTTCCTGGATTTGGTGGAGGATTTGGAGTGAGTAAAATGGGAAATGTCCAGCTTCTTTTGCAGCGTCCAAAACCTCATGGTGTCCTCGAATGTTTTGTAGCCAATTAAATATTATTAGATTGTCGTGCTGACTGTAAAATTGCAAATGAAATAATTAAATTCATAACAAAATGTTAACGTGGCTTATTAACAGGAATCATTTTACTGGTAGTAAACATGGCCAATAAAATTTGGCAACCTATTATACACCCTAATTAGTTTCTTCTTCTGTTGATTTCACAAGAAAGAAGAAATGGACATACAGTATAACGGATGATTAATTAGAAATTATCCGCTCACTGTATCACCTAAAGTTAAGATTGCATCCATTACCTTTGATTGAATTATTTCTTCTTTTGCTATGTTAACAAAGACATTGGTTTAAAAACTCTATAGCAGGAGGAGGCACCTTCAGGATCTGGAGATTCACCTGACTAATAATACAATGCAATTTCAATGGCAAGGAATGGTCAGGTTAAATCTCTGGAGAAATTTAACTTTTTGTAGCTTTCATAACCTTGGGATGTCACAGAGAGGTTCATTATCAATGAAACACACTTTAAATTATGGGACATCACTCCAGGCATTTCCTCTGGGCACTGTCCTGCACTGAACCACCTTCGGCTACTCATCAATTACTTACATCATAAGGTCACAAATGGGAATATTTACTTTGGATTGTTAAGTGTTCAGTTCCAATTGTGATTTCTCAGTTAATGAAACCATTTATGTCCACATGCGGTAAAACCTGGTTGATGTTAAGGTTTAAGATGATCATTGACATTAGATTCACGTCACATGAATGGCATCCATTGCAAGACAGCATCCATTTCAAACAATGTGTGGGAAGGTACTGCAGATTCTGGTGAGACTAAATGCAAATTGGAGGAACAGCATCTCATATTTTGCATGGGCAGATTTCAGCCCATTGGTATGAATATTGATTTTTCTCACTTTAGGTAGCCATGGCATCCCCTCTCTTGCTATCCCTCTCCCACCCAAGTTGCACCAGCTTCTCATTTTCACCCAACAAACAGCCTACAATGGCCCGTTTCCTTTATCATTGTTACTTCTTTGCATATCTTTCATTCATTGTTCTTTATCTCTCCACATCACCGTCTATATCTCTCGTTTTCCTTATCCCTAACCATTCTGAAGAAGGGTCTCGACCCGAAATGTCACCCATTCCTTCTCTCCAGAGATGTGCCTGTCCCGCTGAGTTACTCCAGCATTTTGTGTCTATCTTCCATTTCAAACACGATGAATTTGAACCAACAAGCTTTGACTCATCAAGGCAGTGATAGATAGATTGGTGTTTGGTACAGATGTCAGGGGTTATGGGGAGAAGGCAGGAGAATGAGATTGAGAAGGAGAGATAGATCAGCCATGGTTGAATGGCGGAGTAGACTTGATGGGCCGCATGGCCTAATTCTGTTCCTACAGCTTATGAACATTATCACCATTGAATCCGCAAACATCAAAAGCGTGGGGTTTTGATGAAGGAAAATCCTCCACTTAAATGTGGAAGCTAGGACAAAAGTTATGTGCAGCCAACAATTCACTTTACATTCCTCCAGCAGCTTTCCATTGTCTACTGGGCACAAGTAAGAAAAGCTCTCAACTTGCCTGGATGAGTGCAGATCCAGCAGTACTCAGTATCACCATAGGTATACCATTTGCTCCTGCAGTATGTTCAGCTTCTCAAAGGCCAGGGATGTTAGCAAAGCTCAACTGCATAGTTTACAGTGGAATGGAATCAAAGGTGGTCATGGAATAGGAATCTGAGGGATAACTTTTTTTACACAAAGGGTGGTGGGTGTATGGAATGAGCTGCCGGAGAAGGTAGTTGAGGCAGGTACTATAATACCGTTTAAAAGACATGTGTACAGGTGCATGGATAGGTGGATAGGATAGGTTTATTGGTCTATGGGCAAAGTGCGGGCAGGTGGGACTAATGTTGATGTGGCACGTTGGTCGGTGTGGGCAAGTTGGATCGCAGTGCCTGTTTCCATGATGTATATCTCTATAACTATATGTCTATGAGAGTCTCAGTTGAGGAATTCTAGTCAGTACTTTTTTACGGTTCGCACGGACTTATCTGTCCTACCCACTAATATAATTTTTTTAAAGAGGAATGCAGTCAATCATAATAATAAACACCATTCTTTCTGCTTCTTTGTTTGAGCTAACCAATTAGTTCCTCACCTCAGTATTTCCCTACAGGCATGAAATTTGTCTCCCTTCAAATATTATCCAATTTCCAAGGTTGGTTTTTGAAATCCCCTGAAACACTGCTTCCACCTGTTACCTACAGTATGAAGGACTGGGATCACTGTGGTGAATGGATCCGTGATTTCTGGAGGGATAACTTCCTGAGAATTTTATAATCCTGATGTGAGGCAGGCAAAACTATTACATTTAACATGGAACACAGAACAGTACAGCACAAGAACAGACTCTTCGGCCTGCAATGTCTGTGCCGAACATGATGCCAAGACTATCCATGATGCCAAGATTATTCACATCCCTCCAATCCCACTGTAGGATGGAACTGCAGATGCTGGTTTACACTGAAGATAGATACAAAATGCTGGAGTAACAGTGGGTCAGGCAGCATCTCTGGAGACAAGGAATAGGTGACGTTTGGCAGAAACCCTTCTTCAGACTGAGAGTCAGGGTCTGATGATGCTCAGTCTGAATAAGGGTTTCGACCCAAACGTCACATATTCCTTGTCTTCAGAGATGCTGCCTGACTCGCTGAGTTACTCCAGCACTCAGTGGCTATCTTCCCTCCAATCCCTGCATATCCATAACATTATCCAGAAACCTCTTAAATGCCCCAAGTTGCCTCGACCACCATGGTTGTCACAGGTTATCTCAGAGATATAAACAGAATTGACCAGGCAGCAGCAGCTGCGTTTGTCCTTCTCCTGGTATTAACGACGCAATCCTCAAGAATACTGCCTCCACCTGATAACTACAAAGGGCCAGAGGACTGTGGGTGGAGCATCTGTAATGTCAGCCCCTCTGCTCTCAGTAACCAGGGTTCAGTCCCACTGGTACTGCTTTATTACCCTACTTTGCAATCAGCCCAAACCTTTACATTTCCCTCTTTTACTGACTTTCATCTTATTTCATATTGATTTCACCTTCCTTACTTCTATTCTGGTAGAAACCCTTTCACTACTGGTGATAATCATAAGGTAATCAGGTAGCACCTTAGCCATGTCCTCTGTCTCAATAAGAAGAATGACCCCAAATGTGATGGATAGGATTTGGGACGCGGACAAATAGAGGCTCCTGCACCCTCGGATGGTGGCCTCTTGTTTCTTGGTTGACTTGGGAGGCAGGACATGTCCACCTTGGCTCGCGGAGGCAAAGGGGCGGCTGCTGGAGGTGACGGATGACATGTTCATGGTGGTGTTGGCAGAGACACTCATGGGAGGTATTGCCGCAACTTTGGTCAAGGAAATAGGTCAGGAAAGTTATCCCCCCTGAAATCACAGACTGTTCTATGCTCCATGATCAAATTTGTTGTTTTGCCTGCCTCACATCGGGTTTATAAAATTCTCAGGAAGTTATCCCTCCTGAGATCACAGAAGTGCTGGAGCTGGCCACGGGAGGCCCTACAGCGGAGTTTTCACACACAGCCTGCCGCAGCTGCATGGAGCGGCGATGGAAAGAGCTGACGGCATCGCTCTGTACCAGGCCAACCTTCTCTTCATCGACCCAATGCCAGGACAGTGTGCCTTAAAGTGAGGTACATAAGAATTGCATGTCTCCTAATACCTAGATTGGATGTTTCAGAAACTTGGAAGGTGCAAGGTGGCGCCAGAATGTGGTGATACTCAGCACTCTGTTTCGGAAGAGGATCTATTGGTCATAAGATCATAAGGAAAAGGAGAATTAGGCCATTCGGCCCATCATCTACACCATTCAATCATGACTGAGCTATCTCTCCCTCCTAACCCATTCTTCTGCCTTCTCCCCATAACCTCTGACACCTGTACGAATCAAGAATCTATCTATCTCTGCCTTAAAAATATCCACTGACTTGGCCTCTTCAGCCTTCTGTGCTAAAGAATTCCACCGATTCACCACCATCTGACTAAATAAATTTCTCCTTATCTCCTTCTTAAAAGAACGTCTTTTAATTCTGAAAGGACTATTGTGCTATTTAATTCTATTGTACTGATGTATGGTATGATTTGATGGATAGGATGCAGAGCAAGCATTTCACTGTTTCCATGTACAATGACAATAACAAAACCATTGCATCATTGAATATTTCATATTTGGTTCAAAATCAGCTCATCCTTCCTCGTTAATATTTATATGTTTCTCAAAGTCATGGGTTGACTTTCATGTGAACTACAAATGCATTCTTAGGCGCACTTATTTAAAAGAAAAATTGTTGGTAGATCTTCGCTTTACTTCCTATAATTAGCTTGGCTCTTGACTGTATTATTATCATGGGCAAGTAACAACAAGCACTCACATTTACTCAGAGAATAAATCGGATGGTTTTGAATCAGGGAAGTATTTTGAGCAGTCGTCATGAAAGTTCCCCGTTCAGCTTGAATAGTTCCATGGGATATTTTATACCTAATGAAAGGGAGAAGATGGGCCTTCAGTTAATATGTCATTGAGAAGATTGCAGTGCACCATCAGTGCTGCACAGAAGTACGTGCCTAGACTTGATTACTATCTAAGATATTCTATACCATTGTTTATTCCTCTGTTCTCCTCATTCATTCTTGACATTCCCCAACTTTATAACTTTCTCCCTTACAAGCTCATTGCTCATTCCTTATAAAACTGTACTGTGGCACAGCTGATACAACTCCCGTCTCACAGTGTCAGAGACCCGAGTTTAATCCTGACCTTGGGTGCTGTTTGTGTGGTGCTTGCTCATTCTTCCTATGACCGCATGGGTTTCCTGCAGGTGCTCCGGTTACCTCCAACATCCCAGAGATGAGCAGGTTTGTAGATAAATTGGCCCTCTGTAAATTGCCCACAGTGTGTAGGGAGTGGATGAAAAAGTGGGATAGCATAATGTGCACAGGTGATTGATGGTCAGTATGGACTCGTTGGATCAAAGGGCCTGCTTCCAAGCTGCATCTTTCAATTCAATTCCAGATCATATCTCTTCAATTGCAGTTCCCTCCTTAATCTCTGTCAGATCTTCATCTGGAATGAACTGGACTACTCAGCAATGGAATCTTCTGACAGACATCAAATGTAACTTGTTGAGTAATTTTATCCATTACATTAACTGTTAACATTGGTAGTCAAGTTACTAATTCTAGTAGTATTAGAAGAAAGAGAAATGAAATCAACGTGAAAATATATTTAAGTATTTTAACCTTGAAGATGGAAATGTCACTCAATTATCAAAAACACGAAGTCCACCATGGGCGGTCACAGTGGCGCAGTGGTAGAGTTGATGCCTTACTGTACTTGCAACGCTGGAGACCCGGGTTCGATCCTGACTAAGGGTGCTGTCTTTACCAAGTTTGAATGTTCTCCCCGTGACCTGCGTGGGTTTTCTCTGAGATCTTCGGCTTTCTCCCACACTCCAAAGACGTACAGGTTTGCAGGTTAATTGGCTCGGTATAAATGTAAATTGTCCCTGGTGTGTGCAGGATAATGTTAATGTGTGGAGATCGCTGGTCAGTGCAGACCCGGTGGGCCGAAGGCCCAGTTTCCGTACTGTATTTCTAAAACTAAAACTAAACTAAAGCCAGTGTGTCCAAAACAAATGCAACAGCAACTTAGTGCATCTTTCAGATGCGAAGTTAAATTAAGGTCTTGTTTTCCACACCAATTACGTAAAATATATCATAGCGCTCTGTTCATGTTATGGAGAGCTTTTCCTTGTATGCCCGCACCAATATTACTGGAAATAATGTGAACTGTTCTTCCCTGTCTCTCGGTGCATAACAATTCATAAGTTATAGGAGCAGAATTAGGCCATTCGGCCCTCCACGTCTGCTCCGCCAATCAATCATGGCCGATCTATCTTTCACTCTCAACCCCATTCTCCTGCCATCTCCCCATAAACCCTGACACCCGTACTAATCAAATAATCCCTGACACCCGTACTAATCAAATAATCCCTGACACCCATACCAATCAATTAACAACAATGTTTCTTATTTGTAATCAAAACTATACGTCAAATGATTGGTCACGTTTATGTAGTTCTCTTTGGGTCAATGGAGGCTGAGAGGAGACTGCATCATGGTGTGTGAGGTTGAGACTGAGAAGCTTACTTCCCTTCATGGAGGGAACAAAAACTAAGGGGTAAAGTAATTGATTAGAAGGGAAATGAGAAGAAATCTTTTCATCCTAAGGGTGGTAGGAGTCTCACATTTACTACCTGAAAGGGTGTTGGAGGCTGAAACTCATGACATATTTAAACAGTTTTTGGATGCAAACTTGAGGACCAATTACCCACTCATCTACGGATCTGTGGTGGAAGTGGAGCCAGATGGGTTATCTCTCCCTGTACAGAGCTCCCTCCCCCAGCAATGAGCTAATCTGTGGCATGTATTTTCTTAAAACGTATGATTCAATTACATTTACTATAATGTAATAGGCATGGTGGTGCAGCAGTAAAGTTGCTGCCTCATAGCGCCAAAGACATGGGTTTGATCCTGAATATGGTTGGTGTCTGTACGGCGTTTGTACGTTCTCCCTGTGACGTGCGTGAGTTTTCTCCAGAATCTCTGGTTTCTCCCAGTCTGCAAAGGCATACAGGTTTGTAGGGTAATTGGCTTGGTAAAATTGTAAATTGTCCCTAGTGTGTGTAGGGTAGTGTTGAGGGCCTGTCCCACGAGCATGCGACTCCATGCAGCACTACATACTCCTTCCTCCCTTACCATTATTTTCCCTTACATTGACAGCAGCAATTGTTTTTCTCCCATCAGAGTAAGAAAGCTTTCTATGCAAATATCTGGAACTGGCAAGTATAGCCTGCATTGTAGCTTAACAGAAAATCTCATCATGCTGCTACAAATCTATCTTCTGTTGATTTATCAGAATTATAATGGTTGATTAACTAAACAGTGAACTTGTAAGAAGATAAAACAATATGAAATTTCATTCTTGCTCATTATGGTAATCATGCAAAACTATGCCGTTTGTAAAATTACAATCCATGTTATTCATTTCTGCCCCGATGAAAGATACAATGATTGCACAGGAGAGTAAAAGATATTCTGTGAAAGTGTGCATCAACACTTGAATCATGTGCATTCTGAATTGATGAGTCCATTAGATATTCACCTTTACAATGGTTATTCAGTAGATGAAATAAACCATTTTAGATGAGAGTCCGCACCACTTATCTGCTAACAACCTCTGGTAGGTTGGGGGGGGGGGGGGGGGAGGGGGGGTGGGGAGGGGGGGGGGGGGGGGGGGGGGAGTGCTTAACCACTTATTATCTCTGTTTGGAATTATTTACTTTGCTTTCTCTCCTGAAGTGAAGATTGTCTGCAGGGCACAGTCCAAGCTTACTGGGAACATCAGTTGGTGATTTGATTGGGGTGGAAGGGACATTTGGTTCGAAGCCATTTGATTCTCTTCAAACACAAATATGTGCATTACATTGAGGGCACAATGAGGGAAAAACAATCAGGTTGCATTTATTTAGATTTGTTCACAACTCCGTGACTCCTTCATATCACTTGTCAGCCACTGCTACTTATGAAGTCTAATGACTGCTGTTATTCAACACAGGTTCAGCAAACTACAATGTGATGCTGACCAAATAATTTGCTTTCAATTATGAGTGGGAAGTAACTGCAGACACTGGTTTAAACTGAGGATAGACACAAAAAGCTGCAGTAACTCAGTGGGTCAGGCACCATCTCTAGAAAAGGAATCGGTGACTTTTCGGGTCAAGACCCTTCTTCAGACCTGACTGAAGAAGGGTCTCGACCCGAAACATCACCCATTCTTTTTCTCCAGAGGTGCTGCCTGACCTGCTAAGTTCTTCCAGCTTTTTGTGTCTATCTTCTGTTTTCAATTACATTGGTGGAGGGATAAAGATGAGCTGGAACATTTGTTCTTGATAGCCCGAAACATCACCTATCCATGTTCTCCAGAGAGGCTGCCTGGTCTGCTGAGTTACTCCAGCATTTTGTGTTTTTTTTTGTTCTGGGAAGAACAGTCCAGAGGAGGGGGAATTGATTACATTTGTTTCTTTCTTCCTAACTCACTGATACTGAGGTCAGTTGTCCCAGTACTCAGTTCACAGGACCTCATAAGTCAGACAAGGAGTTTCTTTATTTGTGGTGCATTTACATAATAAGTCATTTGGGGGAGTCAAGCATTATTTTGTGTTCCTGCAGATTGATCTTAAAGTTAACCTTGTTATCTTATCAATTATTGTGGGGTTGCTAGTACTGGGAAATACATAGCTCTCACACCTATTATGGTTCTCCTGACTATTCCTAGGATGTTTTTGTATCAAACCCTTGCCCAACTCTGATAACTCTGAAGATAGACACAAAATGCTGGAGTAACTCAGCGGGACAGGCAGCATCTCTGGAGAGAAGGAATGGGTGACATTTCGGGTCGAGGCCAGAATCAGGAAAGAGGTCAGGAGGGATAAGGTGTGAAAATGACAGATAAAAGCAGACGATGATAAGGAAATGTAGAATGGTTCATTGATAGCTGAGGGGAAGGTGACAAGGAGGTATGCGATCTGTAAAATTAGTCAGAAGGATAGTGAATCTAGTCAGAGGGCTGGGTGGCGGAGGGACAGAGAGAGGGGGGAAGCAAGGGTTACTTGAAGTTAGATAAATCAATATTCATACCTCCATTCTCCTGCCTCCTCTGGTCTCATGCTATCCTCCTCATGGTTGACAATGCAAGTTTTTTTCATCTGAAAATTTAAAAATTGTTGCCTGTTCACCAAAGCTCTGGACATCAAAACCTATTAAGAAAAGCATTAGTCTTAGGACCAAACTTTACGTAATTCCACCCTTCAGTTCAAAAACAACATTTCATTCTGAAGAAGGGTCTCGACCCGAAACATCAGCCATTCCTTCTCTCCAGAGATGCTGCCTGTCCCGCTGAGTTCCTCCAGTCTAATATGTTTGTCGGTTAATAATGATCATTGTTTATCTCTGAAGGGCATGTCCTTCAGCTAATTACTGGCCATCTGAGCTGCCAATATATTGGTCAGGAAGCACATGTTCATGACAAGCTTGTCACATTGGTGAAGGACAGTGCTTGCTGTGAGTTAAGCAAGAGTTGGTTCAGACGTCTATATAAAAACAAAGTATTTTTGTGGCCTTTTTAAAGCAAGTTCCTGAGCTTGGTTAGAAGAGCACATACATCTGATGGACCTTGAAGGACCCATTTTTTAGATATGACTTGCTGAGTTTTAATCTAATAATGATGAGATATTAGGTCAAGTTTGTGTGTGTGTATGATTTGGAGGGAATCTTTTAGATGGTGATGTTTGCATGAACTTACAGTATTGTCAATTTTGTTGGTGACGAGTTTGGAGTTCACCATCACTTAATAAGAAAATTGATGAATTTCTGAAGAAAATTTTGACTTCACCCATATACACTAATGAAATGGTCCAGATAGAACAGGGGAAGATGCTTGACCTTGAATTATATTAAAGATGTGTTTATTGGATGGAATTGCTGTTAAGGGTGATCCATCTCTTTATCATAAGATTGTGGGGAAGAGAGTTTTCAAGGGAGTGTTGCAGCCTAACAATTGGGATGCCGCAGTGTGAACATGGATCAAAGTGAGGGAAAGCTTTGGGAGTTTAACATTGTGTGCAGGCCTCGAGGATTTAGTATGTGCGGGAAGTTATAGTCAGAGCTGGGAAACAACGAGGATGGAAAGGTCAAAGGAGCAATGAACTTAGCAACAATAATTTTGAAAGTAGAGAACCAGAAGTTAAGTCAGAAACACTGCTCTATCATGTTATTTATGGTTCAGTATCGCAGTCTTATTGCTCTGTGCCAAAGGGACTGCAGGAGCTAAATTAGATGGCCTCCAAGCAGAGGGTGAAGATCATAACATACATCCTGATCCGTGTATTGTGGGCAGTGTGACATCTTTAAGCTGCACATTAATATAATTTCTATGCTTGGGCAGCACTAAATGTGCTTTTAGATCGTTTGCGTCTCGGAGTAGCGTCCAAAAACCACAGCTTGCTCGAAGAACTAAAATCCAGCTTCTAATGTTCGACCGACTCAATTAAAGCTCCTGTCCCACTTTCCCGAGTTACTCACAAATTCTCCCGAGGTTTCCTCTTGTTTCAAACCTGTACGTCTTTGGAGCGTGGGAGGAAACCAGAGATCCCGGAGAAAACCCACGCAGGTCCCGGGGAGAACGTACGAACTCTGTACAGATAAACATCTGTAGTCAAGATCAAACCCGGGACTCTGGCGTAGTAAGACAATAACTCTACTGCTGCACCACAGTGTCACCCTAAGCTGCCTCTCATTCTGTTTGCCCATACTCTAGATAATGGGGACTTCAACTGCAATGGAACCTCTGAGCTGCCTACTTTCCAGGATTCGCAATAGCCACAACCTCTTTCCAGTCCCTTCACTTCACCACATAAATATTGGGGTCATTATCCTGTGAACCAACAAAATGCAATAGAGGCTGGGTAATTACTGATTAATTTGTAAATATAAATAACTTCTGTGTATTTTTTCAGTTTACATTGGATTTATTTGTCAAAATGATAGAGGTGCCCGAGGACTTCAATGCATTTCCATAAACAATTCTGACAGATAAGTGTTGTATCCATAATGTTCTGAACACATTTGGAATACATTTAATTGGTTTCAAGTTTTAACTTGCTTCTGCTGTGAGAACCTCCGCCTCTGGGACACAAGGTTTTAAAATTGGAGCAGATACTCTTCCTTGACAAGTCAATACAATATTGCAACTGAATATCGACACAACGTGCTGGAGTAACTCAGCGGGTCAGGCGGCATCTGTGGAAAAAAGGGATGGGTGACGTTTCAGGTCAGGACTTTCTTTACACTTCAGACGATTTTGTCGTTAGACAAAAGATGTCGGAAGGAACTGCAGATGTAACTGAAGATAGATATGCTCGGTCAACTTACAACCCAGCTGTATGAATATTGACTTCTCTAACTTCAAGTAACCCTTGCATCCCCTCTCTCTCTGTCCCTCCCTAGACGTCATACGAGTTTCACAGTCGTCCGATTGAGTTTCACTGTCTGAATAACTCGTTATCACCTAACTCAAGCCAACAATGGATCATTGTGAGCTCCACCTTTCCTTGATCATCGTTTCATTTTTAATATGTTTCATTCAATTGTTCTTTTTCTCTCTATATGACCGACTATATCTCTCGTTTCCCTTTCCCCTGACACTCATTCTGAAAAGGTTTCTCCATCCGAAACGTCACCTATTCCTTTTCTCCAGAGATGCTGCCTGACCCGTTGAGTCACTCCAGCTTTTTGTGTCTGGCTTCGGTTTAAACCAGCATCTGCAGTTCCTTCCCACACATACAGAAGATCTTGATATGTAAAGTAAAGCTGCCACTTGGTTTCTGAGGTAAGAATGATTGCAGTTAAACAATAATTCATTGGCTGTGAAGCATTTTGTTGCAAGCTGAGAATTGGGAAAGGTGTTATACAAATACAAGTTGCTCTTTTCCATTCCCCCTTAATTATGTACTTGTGTTATACTGTTACTATTGCACCTGCCTGCACCTAAATGTTCTTTTCTAAACCCAGCCTCAGTAGTATATGGGGTTCATTTAAGACTCTGAAATTGTGCAGAGCTCAGTCTCTTTGGCAATATAGTGCAAATTACGATATTGTTGGCACCCTGTAGCCATGCCCACACATCAGGGTACTGTTGAATACTTAAGCAATTAATTATATTAATGATTGACCCCTGCTTTAAGATATGGAATGATAATCAAAATTGAAATGTGGCTTAAAAAGGTATTTTGCTTTACCATATAGGATTATAAAGCAAAGTAACACGTGTAGTGAAATATCTGCACGATTCACGGATTTGGATCAATGAATGGAGAAAGCACATTTTGAAGAGCACAAATAACGATTTATTAAAGCAAAATACGTAAAATACAGAAATACTAGCAATAAAGTAACAATACAAAATAACAGGACTCACCCCCCACTGTTCATTTGAGTCTCCTGTCTGCACTCTTTGACACTGGCACACACCACGGTCCAAGCTCTCTCCTTGTAAGAGTCTGACGAAGGATCCCGACCAAAAACGTCACCTATCCATGTTCTCCAAGGATGCTGCCTGACCCGCTGGGTTACTCCAGCACTTTGTGTCTTTTTTGGAATTTATTTTAAGATTTCCCAGGCATCTAATCAAATGCATAAACTGATTCCTCAATTATACAATGTACATAATCAATAGAGCACCATTAGATTTGTCAAACACAACTCCACTTTCATAGAGTCATATTGATTCTGTCTAATCATTTTGATTTTTTTTAAATGTCCTTAGTATTTCCAGCAGAGTATTTCCAACATTTTCTGGGATTTTTTAAGGTCCAAAGGATTTTTAGTATTCTTAATTTCTCCACTACTTTCCTTTCAATAATATTCATTATATTATATTTCCTGGTGTGTTTATTGTTTCTGGCATGTTTATTGTTTCTCTGATAATGAAGATAGATACAAAATACTCGTTCAATGCTTTTGCCATGATTTGTATGCATCTTAATTGTTGCCTCTGATAGCTCCATTCTTTTTCTCAGCTCACTTCCATTCTTCATACTTGTGGAAGGTGGTTTTCCTTGTTAGTTTTCGATCATGTTCTCTGCTCTATAATCATAGTCTGAATGCTCTTCCTGATTTCTAATATTCTCCCAGCCATCTGAATATATGTAATGCAATCAGATCATGTGTATAGTCACCAAATGGAACTACCTGATCCCCCAGTGCTAAACACTTTAATTCTCCTTCCCACTCCCACACTGACCTTCTGTCCTAGGTCTCCTCCTTTGTCAGAGAGAGGCTAAACACAAATTGGTGGAACAGCATCTCATATTTCGCTTGGGCATCTTACAGTCCAGTGGTATGAATATTGATTTCTCTAACTTCAAGTAATCCCGGCATTCCCTCTGTCTCCATCCCTCCCCCACCCACGTCGCACCAGCTTATCGTTTTCATTCAACAAACAGCTAACAATGGCCTGTTTCCTTTATCATCATTACTTTTTTGCCTATCTTTCATTCATTGTTCTATATCTCTCTACATCATCGTCTATATTTCTTGTTTCCTTTTCCCGTGACTTTCAGTCTGAAGAAGGGTCTCGACCTGAAACATTCATTAGAATGTTATTGCTTCTCTCCAGAGATGCTGCCTGTCCTGCTGAGTTACTCCAGCTTTTTGTGTCTATCTTAAGTTTAAACCAGCATCTGCAGTTCCTTCCTACACAACATCAAATGGATAGTGAATGAGTTTGAGTTTGGAAGGATGACCTCACTGAAACTTTCCCAAATAGTTGATGGCCTGGATAGAGCAAATGTGGAGAGAATGTTTCCACTAGTGAGAGAGTCTAGGACCAGAGGCCATAGCCTCAGAATAAAAGGACATACTTTTAGAAAGGAGATGAGGAAGAATTTATTTTGGCAGAGGGTGGTGAATCTTTGCCACAAATGGCTGTGGAGGCCAAGTTAATGGATATTTTTAAGTTGGAGATTGACAGATTCTTGATTAGTAAAGGTGTCAGGGGTTATGAGGAGAAGTCATGAGAATGGGATTGAGAGGGAAAGATAGATCAGCCACGCTTGAATGGCAGTAGACTTGATGGGCTAAATGGCTTAATTCTGCTCCTAGAACCTATGAATTTATGAACATGCTAGAAATTGGAATTAAAATGATGAAAAGGTGTGGAGCTAAACAAGCAACTAATGGGTGAATAGCATTACCTTCCGATATCCACTTTTATTATTAGATGTTTCCCTTTCATGCCATATTATACATTAAAATCAAGTACCTGATTTCTGAATTGTGTTTTACAGTGAAGGATGGGTGAAGATCGCATTTGGAGAAGTGTCAATAGCGCAATAAAGTTTGAGCACACACCAAATCATTATGCAATCTCAAATGAACCTAAGACCACAGTACAGGCAGAGCCTTGCACAAGTACTGCTGTTCTTTACTTCATATGCCATTTGTTTGTGTGGTCAATGCCCATACAAACCTACAACCTACATCCATTGTTCCCACTGCTATTGGAGTTAGTTCTTAACATTAGTTACTGCGTGGAGTTTGGCTGAAGAATATAACAGACAAACTCACCTTGGAGATGATGCTCCACACTTCCAGTTGTTTGTGTGCCCCTCATTTATATTGCAGTACTGAAGCATAAAGAGAATATTGATCCACACTCTCCTGCTTACTGTAACATCTTTGACCAGTATTGACAGCTGACACAGCTGCCTGGTCTTGATGTTTTAAAAGGTCCAGGATCTTCTTTGAGTTCAACAACTGTGCCAACTTGAATGGCAGCAATGTGTGAAACATGGAGACTTTTGATGAACCTTGATAGGGATGTGTTGCTGTAGACTGATCGATATATTTAAAGTGAGTTCAGGATTCCACAGGAGCATTCAATAATGTAAAGTATTGATTGATAGTGTGTGTCTTTCATCTGAAAGACTGAAAGGATTCATTACTAAATTCATCAGTCATATCCTGTGGCCAGGTTCGTTGCCATCCAAAGATGTCCCTAAGGTTTATCAGCCATCTTATACTTGCAGCAAAGCGTGAGAGAGGATTACCTTACCTTCAAGGCACTTGAGGAGAATCCTTTGATGCAAACTCCCAATAGACAAATGTGACGATGAAATTTGTACACTGTCCTGAATGGACAACAAACTAAATAAAGTGCAAATTTATAACCATCAAGTAATTTGGATGAATATCTTTCAAAGTCATGGTCAAGAGCATAGACACAACATTTGAAATTGTGCAATTTGATTTCATATCAATTGGCCAACCACCATTTCCTCTTTCTCTTAGAGTGTGTCAGGAACACATTCCACACAGTGTCCACTTGAGAGTAATTCTGGAATCTAATACCCTCAGTGAGGGTAATTCACACCGGGACCATGGGCATGTGTGCACACATGTACACAAACACACAGAATTATATGTGTGCACATATGCACATACACACGTACATGCATGCACTGAAACATGCACGTAGGTGTTCATACACAGAAACACACACACACAAACACACACGGAGAATGCAAATGTTTAAGAAGGAACTGCAGATGCTGGAAAATCGAAAGTAGACAAAAAATGCTGGAGAAACTCACCCGCTGAGTTTCTCCAGCATTTTGTGTCTACTTCGGAGAATGCAAATGCACACTTTCAAACCGACACACACATGCAGATGCATGCATGACATCACATATGCTGCACAGGTCAAAAATCAGTAGAGGCTCCTTTTTGCTGATTAACCTTCCGTAACTGAGGAACTTTGTGTCAGATTGTAATGGTAAACCCTTCCTGCCTTGGCTGACCTTAGATGAGGTTGGGAATTGGCTGTTTTCAATTCTGTCCTGCACTGGATGAACCCAGGAGAAGATGAAGTATCAGTGCAGAAAGCAGGGAAGGTTTAGAATCTAGCGTGTACCTGCATCCTCCTGTAAAGAGTTCCATCCATCATTCTGGCAATTACGTCATCCCTCAGACTCTGGGTGTTATCAGGCTGTTCCCCTCACCTTCAGTGGCATGGTCCTCTCACTGTTGCCACAGCAACCAGCAGAAGCTCTGCAGTCTTTCTCTGAAGTTGGTAACCTCCACTTTATTAAAATGTATAAATTTCAACATGCTGTGCAGAATCAATGGCGTCACCCTGGGAGCTCTGTACAGACTTATCATACTCATAATGGGAAAATCAATGCACTCAGAAAGTCGGGTGTTCACTGAAAGCTTTTCCTAGGAAAAGTATTCTGTTAAAGCCTGCGTTTGACTCTCCCAGAAGAGAGGATTCATGTCAAGAAATAGAAAGGAATTCACATCAGTAATAACACTGGCCTTTCTCTTCTCACTTCTAATGTAGGTAGCTGCTTTTATCTCATCTCCGAGAATTTGCATTCAACTTTTTTACCTGGTCTTCTCCGAAGCATAATGGTTGTTATTAGGGAGGAAGGCATTTTCCCCACATTCCCTCACGCAATCCTTCAACCAATTGTGCAATGGTCAATGTAAAGTTAACGGGGAGGAGGAGGAGGAGTGTGTAGATGTATCTTTTGCGTGTCGCTAATTATCAAGATCATTCTCAGATGAAGATCGTTCTCAGCCCCCTTCTTTACTCCTTATACAGTAGGGGAATCAAGAACCAGAGGACATGATTTATGGTGAGATGGGAAAGAGACCTGAGGGGCAGCCTTTTTTTGCAGAAAGGCTGGTCGATATATGGAACAAGCTACCTTCAGAGGAGATAGTTGAGGCAGGTACTATCACAACATTTAAAAAACATTTGGACAGGTACATGGATAGGACAGATTTAGAGGAGTATGGCCAAACGCAGGTAGGTGGGACAAGTGTAGATGGGGCATGTTGGTCATCATGGGCAAGTTGGTCTGAAGCGTCTGTTTCCACGCTGTATGACTTGAGCATGGCTTATTTTCAGATCAGTTCTATTTACCTGCTCATACACTGCGATACCCTTAATTTCAAAACAATTGTTACCATTAAACTTGAAAAAAGTTCATCCCACTATCTACAGCCAACTGTCGATACTTTAAAATTATAAGGTGTCATAGCCCACTAACAGAAATATCTTCTCATAATGGTCTGAAATCGCTCGTGTCTCATTCTACGATAACAACCTTTTGGACTTCAAACTGAAGAAAGAGTCTCTCTACAACCTGAAGAAAGGGCTAAGCTTGACTAATCTTCTGGAAATTTTTGAGGATGTGACAAGTACAATGGACGAAGGAGTGCCAGTGGTTGTACTGCATCTGGACTTTCAGAAAGCCTTTGATAAGGTCCCACACAGGAGATTAGTGGGTAAAATTAGAGCACACAGTATTGGGGGTAGGGTATTGACATGGATAGAGAATTGGTTGGCAGACAGGAAACAAAGAGTAGGAATAAACGGGTCCATGTCAGAATGGCAGGCAGTGGCGAGTGGAGTGCCGCAAGGCTTGGTGCTGGGGCCACAACTATTTACAATATATATTAATGAATTAGATAATGGAATTAAAAGTAACACTAGCAAATTTGTAGATGACACAAAGCTGTGTGACAGTGTGAACTGCGAAGTGATGCTAGAAGGTTGCAGGGTGACTTGAACTGATTGAGTGAGTGGGCAGATGCATGGCAGATGCAGTATAATGTAGATAAATGTGAGGTTATCCACGTTGGAGGCAAGAACAAGGAGGCAGATTATTATCGCCATGGTGTCAGATTAGGACAAAGGGAAGTGCAACGAGACCTGGGTGTCCTTGTACACCAGTCACTGAAGGTAAACATGCAGGTACAGCAGGCAGTGAAGTAAGCTAATGGCATGTTGGCCTTCATAACGAGAGAATTTGAGTATAGGAGTAAAGAGGTCCTTTAGCAGTTGTACAGGGCCCTGGTGAGACTATATCTGGAGTATTGTGCACAGTTTTGGTCTCCTAATTTGAGGAAGGACATCCTTGCTATTTAGGGAGTGCAGCGTAGGTTCACGAGGTTAATTCCTGGGATGGTGGGACTGTCATAAGAGGAAAGATTGGAAAGACTGGGCTTGTATTCACTGGAATTTAGAAGGATGAAAGAGGATCTTATAGAAACAGTTAATACTGGCCAAATTAAAGACACCATAAAATGGAGGATCCCTGCACGTTTCAGAATTGCTTAACCCTTGTCAGCTGAACTTTACAGGCTCTGAATGGCGCCGGCTAGTCTAGGCTCAGACTGGTATGCAGGATGGTGAGGGGTCCAGGTGTTCTCTTTGTTTCTCCTAAATTGATAAAATGTATAGTAGTTTTGCAAATGAACCTTAAATGCATCATTTCGATTGGATCGCTGCAAAATCATTGTATATAGTATAAATAATGTTGCAAGACGGTCATCCTGTTAATCGATGATTGATCGAACTGTTGAGCCTTGGAGAAACTGTTTGAATCTCAGGGCACATGTTTCAATGTTTATTCTTGTTTGCTTCCTTCCAGACCTTTCTTTCGAATACAATGTATCGGTTACTGTATTATTGGGTTAGGGAAATGTCTATCATATATTGTTAATCGATATCTGTTATTGGACTGTAAAGAAACCACCCCCATGTGGTTCGGCCTCTCAAGGTTCAAGAACCTATAAAAGTCCGCTCCGACGAGGTACGATGTCGATCTTCTGGGAGAATGCTTGGGACTGTGTGACCTTCTGGAGTGTCTCTGCTTGAGCGAGGCTAGGAGGGCTCGGTCAGGCAAATACGAGAATCGAACCCGCGGTGGTTAGGTATAGTAGTGGGAACTGTAATTGTGTTTTGTCAAAATAAAGATTAGTTGCGCAAGTGCTTGACTCAGTGATTTTTGACTGAAACTAGACTGGGGGGAAGCTTAGAACGAGCTATTTACATTGGGGGCTCGTCTGGGAACTCAACGGACCCCCAAACACAAGTTTGCGATCAAGGGTGTTGAGCTGTTTCGAGGGCAGAAATCGGGCCCTCTGTGTGGTTTTCGCATTGATTTTTGGCAATTCGCTAGTCGGAGCGGATCGATCATTCGCGGGCTTGGGAAAGGGTCCAATCGGATCGTTTGAAGAGAGTCTAGCAAGCACGGGGAGGGGGGGGGGGTAGCACTCCTTTGGGTTAGGGGCCCATAAAACAGGGTGAGGAGTGGCCCAAAACTTGGTCATAGTTGTCAGACTGCAGCTGCTTTAACGAGAGTCTGACACACTTCGAGTGCGAGGGGTGGCCCATTGTCCAGATTTGGTATCCAATTGGTGGGCTATTGAAACACAGATCTGGTCTATGTATTGATCTATCTTTGCCGGGAGCGCTGATTGGAAAGGTGCGTTCTGAAAATCGTCATCAACTGCCAGCACGAAGAGGTTAGGCGCTGACCCCCCCGGTGCCCATCAGAGAGGGGTGTCTGCATGAAGATATCTGAGTCCCTCCCTGGAGTGATGGACAAGGAATCTCGTAAAGGTACTGGGCTCGGTGGCTAGAGTATAGATTGGCTGGGAATACTCTAGTCCATTCGAGACTTCATTGGGTAATTTGAATTTGAGAGCCCGCGTATGTGGAGCGATACGCGCCAAAACTAGTTGGTCTGAGAACGAGTCTAGATTTGCAGAATCTAATTTCCAAATACAGAATTTCACATTGAAGCTCTTCCTGTACGGTAGAATTCGAATTCTGTGTAGATAGAACTTCGGAGTTTGTGCATGTTTGAGATTGATTCCGAATAGCGGCTGATTAACAGCGAATAGTAACCCTCTGAACGATTGTTTAATACCTGATAGCGAAGAGTAACTGAGAGGCTGGAACCTGGTTTACTTTGTGAAAAGTACTCGGATGCGAAAGGTACCCACAAAACGCTGACCGATTGAGAAATCTTACCGGATCATTAAATAGAGAATTAGGGAGCTAATTATGGCCCAGAGGAGGCATAGATACAGTAAACGGGTTGAAATACATCGAGCAGATTATACGGCAATGCAGCAATAATGCAGAGGCAAAGGAACTAATTGAATTGTGGTGAAATTATTATGAGGAACCCTATTCAGCACAACAAGCTGAATTATTCGCTTTAATTCGGGCTTGTGTTAATGGGGAAAATCTAAAAGTAAATATTTACACTGATTCTCAATATGCATTTGGGGTGGTGCATGATTTTGAACAATTATGGAAAAATAGGGGATTCATAACTTCTGCAGGAACCCAAACATCAAACAGATAATTGGTGACAGATTTATTGAAGGCTTTAATGCTACCCAAACAAATCTCTGTAATAAAATGTAGCGCATATACTAAAGGACAGACCCCAGTAGACATTGGAAATCATAAAGCCGATTTAGTAGCTAAGAAAGCATCATGGTAACGTAAGGTGGTGGTACATAAAATGATGAGGTAGACCGAAAATTTAGGTAATGAGTTCCCCTCGGAAAGTCAATACTAACCATCTAGAAAATTACTTAGTGTTTAGGAAACTAGTATAAGAGAGAAACCCTATGGACTAAGAGCCAAGCCAACATACTAAGGAAGAAGTACTGGCAGAGAAATCTATTGAAATAGAAGGAGGAAGAAGGAAATGGGTGTTGAGATATCAGTCAATGTATTTGACCGGTGAATTTAAATTTGTTTAACCCTTGATAGTAAAGCGGCTTCTATTATCAAGGTGGAAAGAAATTGTCCCCAGATTTGGCATTCTTAATTGGATTTATGATAAAATTGACAATATATGAAATTGATTGATTAAACTTGAACAGCTGGGAATTCCACAGGAATTGGAATGGAATTGTGTTATCAGCCACAATGCTGTGGAATGAGGAGGGTGAGATGGACACTGAAACATAAAATTGTGAAAGGGACAGATATCAGAAATTGTTCAATTCAGTGTTTAGTCCATATCCCTCTGAACCTATCCTACCCATGTACCCGTCTAACTGTTTCTTAAACATTGTGATAGTAATTGCTAAGATGAAGTGTTATTTCCGGTACATAGTTGGAGGCCCAAGGCAGAGAGTTCAGAGTGGGAGTGTGACAAAGAACAAAAGTTGCAGATGACTGGAAGCCTGTGATCACTCCTGCAGACTGAAAAAAAGGTGCTCTGGAAAACTGTATTTAATTTATCCAGTGTAGAGGAGACCACATTGTGACAATCAAATGCAATCCTATTTTTACATTCCTTACCCCTTCTAACCTTCTCACACTTTTTGTCTTTTCATCTGGCCTTTGTCCAACCATCTGCCTATAAAAACGCCCCCTCACCTGTATCCACCTATTACTCATAGAAGTACTGCAGGTGCTGATCAATACACTAAAGGACACAAAGTGCTGGAATAACTCCTCGGGTCAAGCAGCATCTCTGGAGAGCATGGATAGGTGACATTTTGGGTCGAGACTCTTCTTTGGACAGTCTCGACCTAAACCATCATGGCGGGTGCTCTGGTTTCCTCCCACACTCCAAGGACATACAGGTTAAATGTCTTCTGCAAATTGTCTCTAGTGTGCAGGATAGAATTGGTGTATGGGTGATTGTGGTTGGAGCGGACATGGAGGGGTGAAGGGCCTGTTTCCATGCTGTATATCTAAAACTAAGAACTAAAACCTGAAAAAGGCCATGGTGGTAATGAATGCCATCAGTGACCAGAGTCTGACTCGATCAATCTGCTGAGGCCTAGCTTTACTGGCACTACATTTATATTTTATGTGTGTTTGCTGTCTGACATTATAGTGCTTCTCCATTAACAGAAGCAGCCTCCAGATTCACTTAGCTGACTCTTCCAAGAAAATTCTATTATCAAGGCTATATCAAGACTGCGAGGGGATTTGTCAAAATCATCGGTAAGGGTTCAAGGAGTCCAGGGGGAACCAATGAAACATTGAAATGTCAGGATAAAGGAGGGAAATAATGTGGAAACACTTCACCAAACAGCATATCATGTTGGGGATATGTTAGGTTCAAACACCCTATGTTACCTTAAAGCAGCACAGTAGTGCAACTGGTAGAGCTTCTGTCTGACAGCGCCAATGACTCAGGTTCGATACTGACCTTGGCTGCTTTCTTTGTGGAGTTTGGACGTTCTCCCTGTGACTGAGTGAATTTCTTCTGGGTGCTCCTGTTTCCTCCCATATCCCAGATATGTTCAGGCTTACAGGTTCATTGGCCTCTTTATTTTTGCCCCTATTTAGAGTTTAGAGTGATACAGCGTAGAAACAGGCCCTTTGGCCCACCATGTCCATGCCGACCACCTGTACATTAGTTCTATGTTCTCCCATGTTTACATCCTACACACTCAAAGCCATTTACAGAGCCCAATTAATCTACAAACCTGTATGTCCTTAGAATGTGAGAGGAAACCAGAACACCCGGCGAAAACCCACACGGTCACAGGGAAAACGTACAAACTCCATACAGACAGCACCCATGGTCTCGAACCTGGGTCTCTGGCACTGTGAATCAGCAGCTATACCGCTGCGCCACTGTGCCGCCATTGTGTAGGGAGTGGCTTCTTCTTCTTGCGTATGGCGTGCACAGCCTAAAGTTGTAGGACAACTTGTTCTATTTGATCTTATTTGATTGTACACGCCAGGTTGATTGCATTCGTCGAAACCAGGGTGGACCACGTGAAGGTTTCAATCTCCCACCTGAGAGAGTGAGATAACCTAGAGCTAGTGTGGATGGGTGATCAATGGTCGGCATGGGGTTGGTGGGCCGAAGGGCCAGTTTCCATGGTGTGTCTCAAAACTAAATTACATGCCACGTAAGTAGACAATAGTAATACATTTGAGAGTTAATTGGCTGCGGCTCAGAAGGGAGGAGAAGGGATAGAGACGTATAAACTAGGTGCAGGAGTAGGCCATTCGGCCCTTTGAGCCAGCACCGACATTCAATATGATCAGGGCTGATTGAGGAACAAGGTCAAACGTTGATACCTAGGATTCATATAGTGATGACCTTGCTGTTTCTTACATTAATTCTACGTTTAAAATAATTCCTGCATCAGTATCATGTATTTGTATGTCCCTCAAATGCATTTATGCAGACTAAAACCATTGCAAACATGATGTATAATTCAGTAGTTCCAAGCTTGACCTTCCATTAAATATTTTCCTTGGGTATGTTTCTGTATTTCACCTTTGCATGCACTGATCTACTCACCAGCCTTGAAGTAAATTAAATGTAGAAGAAAGTAAGAGCACGCTGTATTCCCATATTCTCAGTATTGTTATCAATGAGATTTTGTGGCTCAAATGTGTGAAAGCTGCCTTGCAGTGTGCAGCTCTGATTGCTGACTATTAAGTACATGTCTCAATCTCTGGTCTCCATTGAATCGACCTGCATGAGCGGACAGAAATAGCTGGAAGACTGTAATGGCTCTTGGGGTTACAGAATTTAGTTTCATTTAGCTTCATTTAGAGATACAGCATGTAAAGAGGCCCTTCGGCCCAACGATCCCTGTACACTTGTTCTATCCTGCACACTGGGTACAATTTACAGAGGCCAATTAACCTACAAACCCGCAGGTCTTTGGCATGTGGGAGGATACCGGAGCACTCGGAGAAAACCCACGCGTTCACAGGGAGAACATGCAAACTCCACACAGACAGCTCCTGCATTCAGGATTAAACCTGGGTGTTTGCTATTTTGGTATTTTGTTATATTGGTGTTTATTTAAATCTTTGAATCTTAATTGAATCTTAAGAAATATATTTTGCAAAGACTTCAATGAGGGAGGTTTGATCCTTCCATTGTTCTTTTTCATGGGGTTATGTTAAAAAAAATCTACTGTGCATTTTCATCTAAAATCTATCTCTTAATTTACATCTCTTTACCTTGAGGTGACAACCTTCACCACACTGGAGCAACAGGTTGATGGACTGCAGGCTGCAGTCAGATTTTGTTAATCTGCACAACAGATTTTTAAGACCCATTGGCCTTTGTCTTGAGCACCTCATGAAGTGCAAATTGTCTTGGGCAGGGTTATTTTTAACCCCTTCATGTATGACAGAATACACTTGTCCGAGATCCGCTTTCCTTCTTTCACCTTTTTGTTCTGGGAATATTAAATTCTCCCTTTTTTTAAATTTAGGCTAAACTCCTTCTGAATTATTATGTCTACCAGCACATTAACGCTATCCTACACACTCTGGACCGACGAGTCCGCACCGACCAGCAAACCTTACAAGGTAGACATAATACAGCCTTTATCCTTATTTTAAAGTATATTGCCTTTCTCCGGTCTCTAAAGAATGTGGCCTTTATCCTTACTTTAAAGTAATTTTATCTTACCCTTAATTTCATTCCACAAGTATATATTGTATTCCTAATTCTAAATAAGTTAAATTTATAGTTAGGTTTTTTTTAAACTGCTTGTAATCTTAAGCGTTCTGCTATACTATCCTTGGCTTTCAATTTAAAAACATTTTATTATTTTAATCATAATTCTTTTCACTTTGATCTCCAATCCTTTCTCTTTATGCAAATCTAGTTTTGGCTTTCATGTCAATCAAAATGGAGGGTTGGTTATTATGCTTTGATTTTAATTGTTGAAGATTATAGGGTGATAGTATCGCTTGAGCAGTTTGCAAGATTGTGTCAAATTTCTCTCTCTTTTGCATAAGAGTTAATCGTGTTACAAAGCCACTAAAGAGGCGGAAAGAAATTCCACATGGATTCATCAAGCCATGATTGTAAGATAGGGCGGGGCAATGATGCAGCAGTTAGCAATACTGCCTCACAGCTCTGGAGATCTGAATTCAATCCACACCTTTGCTGCTGTCAGTGTGGAGTTTGCTCACTCCCTTTGCTTGCTCTGGTTGCCTTCCACATCTTCACATCCCATACCTTAGTTGGTAGTTCAATTGGACACGATAAAGAGCGGTACGGTGGCGCAGTGGTAGAGTTGCTACCTGACAGCGCCAGAGACCCGGTTCGACTATGAGTGCTTGTCTGTACAAAGTTTGTACATTCTCCCCTTGACCTGCGTGGGTTTTCTCCGAGATCTTCGGTGCCCTCCCACACTCCAAAGACGTACAGGTTTATAGATTAATTGGCTTGGTCCCAATGTAAATTGTCCCTAGTGTGTAGGATAGCATTAGTGTGTAGAATCGCTGGTCGGTGCGGACTCAGTGGGCCAAAAGGCCTGGTTCTGCACTGTATCACTAAACTAAACTAAACTAAATTTAACCTTACTGCAGATGAGTGAGACGGGAAAATGGGCAGGAGATAAATGGGGATTGAATAGGGATGCAAAAAGGAAAAAAATATGAGAATAGTGTAAATGGATGTTCCATGGCTGATGTAGATACAATGAACTAAAAGGCCTGTGCCTCTCTCTCTCTTTCACGCACATGACTTCTGGTCAGGCAAGGGTTTGAAGGACATCATCAGAGCCAGAACTCATGTGCTCTATTGGTGAGTGCTAAGTGACCAAAAAGAATATGGTGTCTGTGTTTTCAAGTGCTTTTCAACTCCCCATATCTTTTCTTGCATGGCTCCAGAGGTTAATATCACAGCTTCTAACTCATTGTGGAGAACTGTATCTGACTCTAGTCATATGCATGTGGGGATTCTTTATGTAAGAGAAAAATGAGCGATGGAAAGATTTTGGACTGCAATGAATCACCAGAAGCAAGCTCTTTTCTGTGTTTACCTGATGTCCACATTTAGGACAATTTCCCAGAAAGAGAATCCGGAGATCTGCTGTTTTCTAACAGAATATTGCGCCAAAGTAGCTTTGCTGAACCATTAGAAAATACACATTTATTTGGTCAAACTTCATTGTGATTACCGAGCACTTTCTGAACTATGTTATTTTTACTTGACACTGGGTACAATGCTTACTCAAGACTTGAGATGATTTATTGAATATGGATTCATGAGGTCTTGGTGAGTCAGGAGAAAGAGTTGGCAGTCACCTTTGAGCTTTAGCGAGGGTGGTGTATTTTTGTCTTGAAAGTAGGAGAAAGGTGTTGTATTCATTGACCTGAAACATTCACTTCATTTCTCCCTCACGTTCTTACCTGCTGGTGACCCGCAGAGCGTTCCAGCTTTTTTCTGTTTTCATTTCCAGCTTCCAATGTCCACAGTGTTTTGTTTCTGTGATCAATTGCAATTTGAAATGAGTCTGACCCAGAGGGACAGCATCGAGGAGATTGGGAACATTGGAACAATGGCATCAAAAAGAGCTAAGGGCCATAATCCGCTGTGTCAAATTTTATCTATATCCCTATATATGTAATTACTGGTAGGTTTTGTACTTTTCAAGCCTCTGTTGCCAGTATGAGATCTCGCTGACATGCCCTGAAAGAATAATACAGTGCTTTGGTTTTTCCCCCTGTCTCATAGTGTCAGCTTTGTGAAACTCCAAAACAAAGACGTTTTGGATTATTTTTCCCATTTGCCGAGTATTCAAGGCGAGGGGACCGCTTGCTTTCTCTGCTATTAAAATTGTACTGACATTTAATGTCGCTACTTTTTCATGGCCAATTGAAGTCAACTGATGTAAAGGTCATTCTGGGTTGGCACCGATAGGGTATTTGGGGAGTGAACAAGCAGAGAGCAGCTCAGAGGAACTCAGCGGGTCAGGCAGCATCTGTGGTTGGTAATCGAGAGTTGATGTTTCAGGACAAGACCTTTTTCCTGGACTGAAAGCATAGCAGGGAAGTAGTCAGTATAAAGAGATGGAGCGGGGACAGGTGGGAATATAAGGTGCAGTTCCTTTAGTTTGCATTTGGATTCACCCTAGCTGTGGAAAAGGTGGATGATAAAATGGGTAGTCTACAACCCAAAGGCACAAACACCAAATTCTCCAATTTCAGGGAGCCCACATCCCCTCTGTGTGTTTTGCTCTCTCCTTCTATCTGCCCTGGTCCGTCGATTGTCACCTTGTCGTGGTGGAGAACCATGTGTGGTCCGGAGATCCTGAGAGCGATGCCGTCTGGAGCTATGCTCCTGGTAGGGTCACCATAGGTGGTAAGGTCGAGGGGGAGCACTCTGACAAAGTCCAACTGAGACCTCAACGGTGGAACAGGCTGCTGACCTTGGTGGAGCGTCACAATGGCTGGGAAGGCGCATGAAGGCTGCAGCAGAAAAGGGTCTCCGGTCATCTTGAACTCCCTGCCACTGGATCCTGACCCAGATCTGTCAAGGACCGTGTGGTGGCTGTCTGTGCACCAGTCTCCCCACGTTAAACAAAGTCACGCACTGGTGTCCTCCAACCCTGGAGACACCCATGGTCAGCCATGACTGAAGGGGGCCTAACAAGGTCTTCTTATATACCCTCTTCTTCTCACCTTACCCTCTTTCGGTCCACCAAGGCCACACCAACGAGCGATCCCTGCATGTTAACACTATTCTACACACACTAGGGACAATTTACACTTATGCCAAGTATACAAACCCAAGCCAATTAGCCTACAGACCTATACCTCTGTGGAGTGTGGGAGGAAACCGAAGATCTTGGAGAAAATCCATGCAGTTTTTTGGGTGAACGTACAAATTCCGTACAGCACCCATAGTCGGGACGAACCCGGGTCTCTGGAGCTGCAAGTGCTGTAAGGCAGCAACTTTACCGCTGCGCCACCGTGCCGCCTTAAAGTGAGGAAGATATCTTGGCACCTGTTACTCAGGCAGATGAATATTTCATGTTATGATAATATTATCTACAAAATGCCCACCAAATCTCTGTCTCAATGGCTCAGGAATGGATAGGCAGTCTAAATTACTGAAACCATTTTAGATAGCCATGGGCAAATATATTTGAATTTACTTAAGAATCGAACACATCCAATTTTAAGAACATTTTAGTTGACCTCTTGATCCAGCATCTGAGGCATCAATGTTGTGTTTTGTAGATCAATTTTAAGTACGACTTTCCTATACGGTAATGATATTGAAATGTCAAGGAACATTGTGTATCAGTTTTATTTTCTAACATACTGGAGAATGGTCAAGATTGCTAAACTGCTACATTTATGAAGTACGATGCACTGTTTCACTGCTGTGTGTAGTACACAAAAGCAAACAGTTTCGGCAGAGAAAGATGCTTTCTGGAACCCTCTCTGTATTCATTACTGTGAAATCTAAACATAGGCATTGGGAGCTCCACCTGCCCCTCGATTACCATTGCTTTTTGCATATCTTTCATTCACTTGTTCTATATCTCTCTATATCACCGTCTATATCTTTTGATTCCCTTTCCCCTGATTCTTAGTCTGAAGAAGGGTCTCGAGCTGAAACATCACCGATTTTGTTTCTCCGTAGATGCTGCCTGTCCCGCTGAATGACCTCAGCATTTTTTGTCTAACATAGGAACGTTGATAAGTACAGTGCCGACCAGGTTGCCAACCTAAGCTAATCCCATCTGTCTGCATATGGACCATATCCCTTTACACCCAGTATATTCACATGCCTATCTAAACACGTCTTAAACATGGCTCTCATATCTGCTTCTACACTACCCCTGGCAGCATTTTCCCAGCACATGTGGAATCAACGTGCCTCGCAAACCTTCTTCAAACTTTCCATCTCTCAATTTAAACCTTTGCCCTCTAGTATCTGACATTTCCACCCTGGGAAAAATAATGATTATCTAACCTATCTATGATTCTCATAATTTTATTTACTTCTATCAGTTCACTCCTCAGCCTCTGGCGCTCCAGACAAAACAATCCAGTTTTGTCCAACCTCTCCTTGCAGCTGCTTCCCTCCAATCCATGCAACACCCCGGCGAACTTCTTCTGCACCCTCTCCAAAACTTTCACGCCCTTCCTATAGTGGGGCCACCAGAACTGCCCATAATACTCCAAATGTAGCCTAACTAAAGTTTTATACAGTTACAATCCTTATACCACATAACCCACATATAAATATATATCATCCAATCTATAATAATGAAAATAAAATGGCAAACATCCAAATTAACTCTCTTTGTATTCTTTATTTTGGCACCGTCTCCCAAGTACTTGTACTGATGGATTATCCTTCCAGACCTAGTTCAATGCATGTTTCTTTGAAAAGGATGTCCTTCCAGACCAAGTTCACACCGTAGTGGGCTGGATATCAAATAACGACAAGACGGAGTGCAGAAATGAGATTGAGGACATAACCTGATGCCAAGACACAATCTCTCCCTCAATGTCAGCAAGACAAAAGAGATTGTGATTGACTTCAGGAAACAAAGCAGTGCATTGATGGTGATGAAGTAGAGATGGTTGAAAGCTTTGAATTCCTAGGAATAAATGTTACAGGTATTTGTCCAGGGCCAGCCACATCGAAGCTGCTAAGAAAACACACTAACGCCTCTACTTCCTTGGAAGGCGTAGGAAGTTTGGCATGTCCCAAACAACCCGCACCAACTTTTACAGATGTGCCGGAGAAAGCATTTTATCAGGATACATCACGGCCTGGTTTGGGAACAGCTCCAACCAAGACTAGACAAAATCGCAGAGTTTTGTGGACATAGACCAGACATTCATGCAACTTCCCATCCATTAAACTTCATCTACACATCACGCTGCCTCGGCAAGGCCACCAGTATAATCAAGGACCAGTCTCACTCCCTCTTCTCCCCTCTCCCATCAGCTAAGAGGTGCAGAAGTTTGGAAACGCATACATCCAGATGCAAGGATAACTTCTTCCTAGCTGTTATCAGGTAACTGAACTGAACTCCTCTCATTAGCTAGAGTGTGATCCTGATCTTCCATCTACCACATTGGAAACCTTTGAACTATCTTTAATCGGACATTATCAGACTTTATCTTGAACTAAATGTACCCTTTATCCTTTATCTGTGCACACTGGATGGCGTGATTGTAAGCACGTATAGTCCATTCTTTGACAAGATAGTACGCAACAAAAAACTTTCTACTGTACCTCAGTACCCGTGACAATAATCTAAACTAAACTAAACTAATCATGTATGGTCCTTTCTTTGATTGGACAACACGCAAAAAAAAACCTTTCACTGTACCTCGGTATAGGTGAAAATTATGATAAATTAAACATAGCTTTTTGATATAAGTTGCTCCAGACTAGGATGCCCCCTCTGATCATGACCTTGTACAACCCGGGAACGATGTTTGTCAAGTCACCAGTACTTTCTACCATT
Organism: Amblyraja radiata; assembly: GCF_010909765.2. Lineage (NCBI taxonomy): Eukaryota > Metazoa > Chordata > Chondrichthyes > Rajiformes > Rajidae > Amblyraja > Amblyraja radiata. The sequence continues at coordinate 13,718,610 of NC_045984.1, forward strand.
TATTTTCACCCATAGAGTTGTGCCTTATTTTCACCCAGAGAGATGTGAATCTGTGGAAGTCTCTGCCACAGAAGGCAGTGGAGGCCAATTCACTGGATGTTTTCAAGAGAGAGTTACATTTAGCTCTTTGGGCTAAAGGGAGGAAGGGATATGGGGAAAAAGCAGGAACAGGGTACTGATTCTAGATGATCAGCCATGATCATATTGAATGGTGGTGCTGGCTCGAAGGACCGAATGGCCTACTCCTGCAGCTATGTTTCTATTTGTGGTATTGGTCTGAAGTGGGCTTCCTCCTCCCTTTGAGGAATGGCAGGCTGTCGACACCTCTGTGAAAGCAGTGCGCCTGCCTTCATTTAAATGTCAGCATGATCCAGTGTGGTGTAACTCTGTCGGACGCGCTTACTGCACTGTACAACTTCCAAGTGTGGGTGTGGTATCTTCCTGCTCTGCCACAGTGAAACCAACATCATCACTCTCTTGCTTCTTAAGGTGCAAGGGAGGTGTGACAGGGTTTGCACGTTCTCCCTGTGACTTGATGGGTTTCCTCCGAGTGCTCTGGTTTCCTGTGCAGGCAGGAACTACAGATGCTGGTTTACACCGAGGATAGACACAAAACGCTGGAGTAACTCAGCGGGACAGGCAGCACATTCAGAGAGCATTTTCCTGTTGGCTTCATTGTTGTAGACTAATAGCACTTGACTTGTTTGTATCTTCACCACCTGAGATTGATTATTTGCTTCATGAGGGTGGTGTGTTGCTCCAGATTCACATTGCAATGCCACTGGCAAAGTACATAATTATAGCTATTTCTTGCACAGAATTGACCTTCCCTGGCATCAGGCATTTTCTGTTTAACTGGTAGTCTGAATCTAACCCTGACTCTGTCTCTGCACAGCTTAGCTCAACTACATTGATTTTTTCATGTCTCCTTTGTTGTTTCCTTTGTAGAAATGATTCTGCAATCCGCATTGCTACACATTTCTTCCTCTTCAAAAGAGAATACTTTCTCAACACTTGCAACTGTGTTCTGTATGCTTCCTGCTGTTGGCCATACAACATGTCTATGCAGGACACAAAGTGCTGGAGTAACTTAAGTCCTATTTCTATTATGGGAAACATAGTTGATAAGGTTGCGACAGGGCCGGATTTAGATGAAGAGAGGCCCTAAGCTGTTCCACTTGTGAGGCCCCCACCGCGTTGGTTTTCAGCGCTGGCGGCGAGGACAGCCATGGCGGCCAAATCTCCCACAATTCAAAGCGAGGGAGAAAGTGCCCAGCGCCGACCAGTTGCCGTTGCAGTGCGCATGCGCAGGGCGGCCGATGATGTGCTGGCCGTGGTTGTGCGCATGTGCAGGGGGGAGGACGTGCAGGCCGCAGCAATGCGCATGTGCAAGGCGGCCTGCCGTGCCTGCGGATCAGGAGCGAGCGGAGCCCAGTGGCCCGGACACGGATAGCGGGGGGGAGATGGAGAGAGAGAGAGATAGAGAGGGGGGCCCCACCCAGAGTTGAACGGCAGGTGTCCTGCCTTGGCCGGAGGCCCCCTAGATTTCGAGGCCCTAGGCTTCAGCCTATGAAGCCTAGTGGTAGATCCGGCTCAGCGAGGCCCCCCGAGACCTCGAGGCCCTAAGCTTAAGCTTGTCTAGCTCATGGTAGATAAGGTGAAGACAGTGGCATCCGCATATTTAATTCCACCGCTCAATCCCTGTTGCAAAAATGTACCATTCCCAGTGTACCGTGCACAGTGTACCATGCACAGTGTACCATGCACAGTGTACCATGCACAGTGGTGCAGCTGGAGGACCTGCTGCCCCTTAGTGCCAGAGGCTTGTGTTTGATTGAGTGCTGTCTGTGTGGATTTTGCACATTCTCCCTGTGACTGCGTGGGTTTTCTCCGGGAACGTTCCAAAAGCGTACAGGTGTGTAGGTTAATTGGCCCTTTGTAAATTGCGATCAGTGTGTACGGAGTGGATGCAAAAATGGGATAACATAGAATTGGTGAGGACAGGGGATCAATAATCGGAATGGAATTTATGGGCTGAAGGGCCTGTTTCCATGCTGTAGCTCTAAATTAAACAAAACTTTCCAGAAATCACTCCCTAAACATTGTTGAAATGGCCACAAATGAATGCTTTTATCTGGCATATTCCAGGCTGCAGGAGTACACGATAAACAATGCACTGAAACTTTGTGCAGCCAAAGCATAGGCTTTGTGGGAAAGGGCTGTATTCTAAGGTTTTGGTGCAATTAGACATTGAGGTCTAGGTCCTGTGTGACAGCCCTGCAAATACATTGTCCAAGAAGGCCACAGCAGTGGCAGTGATGCTTTGCACATAGAATGTTTTAATTTGGTACACAACAAATGCACAGATGCACAAATGCACAGACTACTCCCACACTCTTTCCGGAAGTGGCGGCACTGTTAACAGCTGCGGCTCGCCTGCAGTCCGTCTGTCTTTACTTTTTTCTGTTGTTTTGGTTAAGTTTTAGTTTGTTGGGTTGTGTTAGGGGGGGGGTGAAACATGTTCTCTGTCTCTTCCTTCAGGGGGAATGCGACTTTTTCATGTCGTATCCCCCTTCTCTGCCTCCGTCTGCGCTGAGGCCTAATGGCGGAGCTGGCGGCCTCCAGCCTGCGACTGACCCCGAGGCTCCGGAGGCAGAGCCAGCCAGGACTTACCAACGAGAGGCTGGCCGTCTTCAGGGCTGAGGCAGCGGTGGCCCGACTTGCTGGTGCGGCGTTCTGGCTTTCGGCGGCGGCCTGGAGCTGATGCAGCGGGACTCGGAGCTGAGACTGTGGGACCCGGAGCTGGGGCAGCGGCCTGGAGCTGGGGCAGCGGCCTGGAGCTGGGGCAGCGGCCTGGAGCGGAGACTGCGGGACCCGGAGCTGGGGCAGCGGCCTTGAGCTGGGGCGGTGGGGCTTGGAGCGGAGACTGCGGGACCCGGAGCTGGGGCAGCGGCCTGGAGCTGGGGCGGCGGCCTGGAGCGGAGACTGCAGGACCCGGAGCTGGGGCAGTGGCCTGGAGCGGAGACTGCGGGACCCGGAGCTGGGGCAGCGGCCTGGAGCTGGGGCAGTGGCCTGGAGCGGAGACTGCGGGAACCTGGAGCTGGGGCGGCGGCCTGGAGCGGAGACTGCGGGACCCGGAGCTGGGGCAGCGGCCTGGAGCTGGGGCAGTGGCCTGGAGCGGAGACTGCGGGAACCTGGAGCTGGGGCGGCTGCCCGGAGCTGGGGCGGCTGCCCGGAGCTGATGCTGTGGCGGGCCGTCTCGGAGCGGAGACGTCGTTCCGGCTTTCGGTGGCGGCGACATCACCACGGAGGTCCGCTGGACTGGAGAGCGGCATCTTCGGCCTGGATCGATCGCCTCAGGGCAGAGGGAGAACAAGGAGGGAAGAGATGGAGACTAAGACTTTGCCTCCATCACAGTGAGGATGTGCTTGGTGAACTCACTGTGGTGGATGTTTAATTTGTGTTTATTGTATGTTTTGTTTTTATTGGTTCTGTGTATGACTGCAGGCAACATAATTTCGTTTAGACCGAAAGGTCTAAATGACAATAAAGGAATCTAATCTAATCTAATCTAATCTAATGTATGTATATGTGTGTTTGTCTGTACCATATATAAAAGATAGACACAAAAAGCTGGAGTAACTCAGCGGGACAGGCAGCATCTCTGGGGAGAAGGAATGGGTCATGTTTCGGGTTGCGACCCTTCTTCAGACATCCCTCCTATACCCACATATCTATCTATATTACAAAAAGTCTGTT